>NC_087219.1:5945375-6179008 GCF_015104395.2 Macrobrachium nipponense | reverse complement strand
CGAGGCCTGGACATTGCTAACGACAAAGATCTACACGATCTAATTAGATCTTTTGAGACTTCGAAAGCAGCTACTCCTAGAACACCTAGTTGGAATCTAGACGTGGTCCTGAAATTCTCTCATCGGATAAATTCGAACCTTTACATCTGGCGTCCTTCCGCGACGTCACTAGGAAATGCTTGTTCCTGGTGGCTCTCGCTACAGCCAAGAGGACGAGCGAATTACACGCTCTGGATGCCACGGTGGGGTTCAAAGGAGATGCTGCCATCTGTTCTTTCCAGACAATGTTTCTGGCAAAGAACGAAACCCATCAAAGCCTTGGCCCAGAAGTTTTTGAGGTAAAAGGCCTATCTAACCTGGTAGGCAGAGAGATAGAGAGATCTCTCTGTCCAGTGAGAGCTCTTAAATACTATTTTAGAGAGAAGAGGCAGATGGGAGCTTGTCAACTAGGTCTTTGGTGTGCAGTGAAGAACCCTAAACGACTCATGTCCAAGAACGCCTTGGCTTTCTTTGTGAGAAGCGTTATTACGGACGCTCACAAGAACTGCTCGGAGGAATCCTCGGTCTTCTAAAGGTCAAGACGCATGAAGTAAGAGCAGTAGCAACGTCTTTGGCGTTCTTCCAAAAGAATATGTCTCTGAAGAATATCATTGAGACTACATATTGGGAGGTGCAATTCAGTGTTGCATCTCATTATCTGAAGGACGTGAGAGTGACCTATGAGAAGTGCTTCTCGCTAGGTCCTTTTGTATCAGCAGATACAGTACTGGGTCTTGGAGCAAAGACTGATCCTTAATTTTGTGTTTTTATCGTACATAAACCCTCTTGTCAGATATGTGCTTGGTTTTCTAGTAGCAAGCTCACTACTGTCGCACGGGAGCAGAGTGTCATTGCTGGTAGGGGATCAAGGTATGTATGACTAGTAGGGGAGTACAAAATTTTTTTTTGTATATTTTGTAATGAAAGTTGTAATTATGTTTCAAGTTTTTTATTTTGTTTGTGAGGAGATTCGGGGATAACTCCTTACAATCTTAGAAACTAACATGGATGTTAGGATCAGGTGATCGGGATCGGTTTTGTGCTCCTTGAACAAGGTGTATTGTCATGTTAGTGGAATAGCACCCAATGACAAAGGCCTTTAGGCTCTGCCGAGTAAGTGGATAAGACCCCATTGGCAGACCCACAAGAACTCTTAGCCATAGATCATTATCTCGCTGAGGCTCTTGAGGCTAAGCAGACTCCAAGGCAGTAGCCGCGAAGTCTTCAGCCTAATAAGGTAGGAACCAAGGTTTATAAATACCTACAAACATATGTTGTTTACCTGTCTATTTCAGTAGTTAGCTGTCTCTTACCCACCACCAATGGTGCTAATCAGCTAAGTTATATCTGGCAGGGAAGTTGTAATATAAAAATGATATTGTCATGTTACAATAAAGTTTTATACATACTTACCTGACAGATATATACGATTAATAGCCCACCCAGCCTCCCCGCAGGAGACAGGTGGAAGAGAAGAATTCTGATTAGAAAACGGGGATGGTTCCTAGTCCTGCCACCCAGGGCAGGGCGGTAGATCACCTGACCTACCTGTAGCGTGTGCCGCGAAATTTGAAATTCTGTCGGAGACGACGGAGTCTATAGCTAAGTATATATCTGTCAGGTAAGTATGTATAAAACTTTATTGTAACATGACAATATCATTTTAGCGTTTTCAGTCCTTTGTAAGCACAGGTTCAGAATCTTGAGAATTACTTCTCTTGATTCGGCTGTGAAGACGTAGGTCTGCATTCACCTTCCACCTACGTCTTCAACGGCGCATAGTGTTGTTTCTCCTTAGCTTAGATTCAACTACTATGAGAACTTCTGTCTTGCCATCAGGGACCTCGGTCTCTAGAAGGCAATTGACTTTTGCCTTTTGGGCACATGCCTTGAGAGAATCATCACCTCGCCTTCCAGTATCGGTGGCAACAAATAGAAGATTTGTATGGTCTCTCGTCATACCCCTTTAAAGGCGAAGGTCACGTGACTATGCAGTCAGTCGAAGCGTCCAAGACCGTTACGAGCTACGCTGTGGACTTAGTTCGGTTGTTCCAGATCAATCATTACTTCGTCCTACTAGCTTGTTACAGTACCCATACCATCGACACCCACCATGGAGTGTCGGTGTCCTATCCACCACGGAGACGGAGAGACTTCGCTGCAGTGGGGTACGAGACCGCAAGAGACTTCGCTGCAATGGGATACGAGAATGCGAGACACTTCGCTGCAGACGGATAGACCAGTATGGGTACTGGACATCACCGAAGAATATGTCAGACAAGAAAGAGGGATTAGTCATCGCGACTATTCCCTTCTTTCCCTCCGAACTGCATGGCTTTTCCCTCAACGTCAAGCATCCAGGGGATGGGGATCTGTGACGCTCGATTTCGTACCAAACTTCGTAGAAAAGACTCAGAATCCTTCGGTCCCTGCCGATTGGTTCGAGTCTCACAATCCCCTTCCTAATGGACTTCACCGACATCGATGCGGAT
Source organism: Macrobrachium nipponense (assembly GCF_015104395.2). Taxonomy (NCBI): domain Eukaryota; kingdom Metazoa; phylum Arthropoda; class Malacostraca; order Decapoda; family Palaemonidae; genus Macrobrachium; species Macrobrachium nipponense. The sequence goes on along the minus strand of NC_087219.1, from coordinate 6,176,477 downwards.
GAGATGCTGCTTTGTCCTGTGAGAGCGCTACAGCGCTATCTGAAGAGAACTCGGCACCTCAGGCCTGAGTGTCGATGCCTCGTTAGCACCAGGATGACCAAGAAAGAAGTATACAGGAACACTTTCTTTCTGGCTGCATGAGGTGATCAGGAGGGCGTACAAAGCTGATGGTAGCGATGACATCCGTACCCTTCGTCCGAGAGCCCATGAAGTCAGAGATATTGGTCCTTCCCTTGCTTTCCGCAAGAACTTCTCCGTGGCGCAGGTACTGAAGGCAGGGGTCTGGTCCAACCAGACCACCTGCACCTCCTTCTACCTTCAGGATATAGCCCACAGGTCCTTGGACACTTTTTCCTTAGGACCCGTGGTGGCTGCTCAACACGTTGTGTAGCTTACCCAGCACCCGAGCGGACAGAACAGCATCGCATCCTTGTGTGACTGCATGAAGGGATAGGTGAATGAGAATGTGACTGGCCTTCTCTTCCCCATCTTTTTCTCTCCCTCTACCTGTGGGCAGAGCCCCATTCTATCCCTTTCAGTAGGGATAGGAGCGATTATCCACCACTTCCCCCAACAAGGGGGGCGAAGTGGAAGCCAACAAGAGACAACCCATGACTTCATATTGCCTCTTGCAATTAGAACAAGTCCCTCTTGATTTGAGACTGCCTTGACGGAGTTACACATTTCCAACCTATGGTTGAAAATGCGTAGCGGGCAAGAGGGCTTTCGAACTGGGAGAATTATCTCCTAGTTTGAATCTAAATGTCTCAATTTTTCTCTTACTTGATCATCTTCCAATCTCTTACTTTCTTTCGCTCTGTTACTCCCCCTAGCTGTCCTCCTTCTCTTCACTAAAACCCTTGTGTAGGTTGGGAAGGAGCTGGGTCTCTGAACTTAGGCTTTACCTTGATCCAAATGGCAGGGACTATAGCGGTTTGGTCCGCCGCTCGATTATGTTTAGACCTTGAGGATATTGATGTGATTCCACATCAATATTTATTGGGGCGGGACTACATGTGGGGACTTGCCTACGGAATCCGGGGAGGTATAGTCTCCACGGGTAGGACTCTCGGCAATTTATCCGGATTGCCCTCTAAAATAACATGAGTGGGGAGATGATTGCATACTAGCTATGCCTCTGTCCTATCAAGCGGGTTCTGCTTACACTTGAGCCAATCATGTTATGTTAGAGCCATCCCTTCGGGGTAGGGTAGGGAGTGGACATATGGGAATTGGTCTCTGCTGTGTGTCTTTGGTGAGGGGAAGTCTTTGAGAGGCCCCAGGCCCAGTTTTTACCATGGCTTGCAGTTGGTTTCTCTGTAATTTCAAAAAAAAAAAAAAAACGAAAATGGAATATGACTCTGGAACTCAGTCCCCCGGAAAAATGTACCCCATGACACTAGAGATGACTTCGGCTTGTTTAAATAAGGAAAGCTCTGTTGACAACCTCGGCAATAAAAAGGATTCCTCCCGACAATACTTCTCTGACCAATGTGTTAAAGACAATTTATCGGCACTGGTGGAAAATAACTTCTAGTAGTAACAGTAATACTTTACTCTCTGGTTCTGGCTCATTACCAGATACAACAAAAAATCTGAAAATTCTCCACTTAAAAACATACCAATTGGTTGTAGCTATGACATAATTCATGAAGCCTTCTGTAGATTTGGGCAATCAAAGAAATTTTAATGGAGCTTAATGGTAGTAAAGGATTTTGGGAAGCTTGGGTATCATTTTCAAGTTTTGAGATTGCTTTAGAAGCAAATAAAAATTTAGAGAGCATAAGAATTGACAATTGTTTGATTTCTGGGGCTCTATGTGATAAAGCACCAAGACACCTAGAGGTATATAAACCAGAAGAATGGTTGGAAAAAGAAATAGAGCATGGACTTCCAGAAGTAAGAACCCCCAAGCCCCCAACATGGATAATTTGCAACTGGGAAGATAGAAAATTATAACTATTATAAGATGAGTAAATTTATACAAAAAAAAGTTGGTTTAATTAAAAGTAAGGATATTAGTAGATACGGTAAGCAATCTGTTTTGATTAATGCAAATCAGATACTCAAGCTCACATGCTTTGTGGCATGAAGATTGCAGAAATTGATCCTATTAAGGATATTAACCACATATAGCTTCAGCTATGGTAGAGTAGTTTTTGATAAAGATCTATATGAATTTTCAGAACCAGAAATTCTGGACATGTGCCCTGATAATGTTTGGAAAGTAAATAAAGATCCCTCAAACAAGCATGGTAGTTTTAACATTTGAAACCCCTGTCATACCAGATCATATAATTATTGAGAATGAAAAAGTACTGTTCGAGAATATAAACCTAGCCTTTACAATGCTTTAAATTGTTTCAAGTACGGTCACCTTTCCCGTACTGCAATAATACGAAGATCTGTATTAACTGTTCTTCGTTTAGAACATGGCCAATGCAACAGAGATACAACCTGTGCAAACTGTAAAGATCATCATAAATCAAATGATAAAATTTGTAGAGAATACAAGAAAGAAGAAGCTGCCATCTTGAAAGCAAATGCTGAACATATTAGTGTAGGTTATGCAAAGCATTTACTCGATCGACAACTTAATTTTGCTCAAGCGGTTAAGATGCCACCAAAAGATTATAATCCACTACCCCTTACTACCACATGGGGGACCGTGGTAGCACCTGGCCCGTCAGGGTCATCTCCCTTATGGTAGTAGCCCAGCCATCTGGGTCAAGTGCTCAGCTTATAAAAGCCAGAGCACAAACCTCCAGAGAGGTCAAGATGGTTTCCACCACACCAAAAGTAGTGTCACTGATAGGAGCATCTCTCCTAGAGGTAGTAGCCCAGCCTTCTGGGCCAAGTGCTCGAACTGTTGAAGTTCTAGCAACAATCCTCCAAGGAAGCCAATGTGGCTTCCACCACCTCAAATGTATTGTCTTAGCAGAATCTCTACTGATTTGATGGAGATTAGAAAAACAAGATCTTCCAAACCAGGAAAAGGTCCCCATCCTCCTCACCTCATCCAAATCAGGAAGTGTGCCCTACTGCTCCTGATCCCAAGGTTGACTTGTATAAAGATCACAGAAAGAAAGAAAGAAAAGAGCGCGTGCCTAGTAAAGCCTTCCATCTCCAGGCCTTACATGGCTTCATCTGAAAAGTCCCAAAAGACAAATGAGACAAAGAAAAATAATAACAAAAGATAATGTCTATTATCCAGTGGAATTGCAGAGGTCTAAGTACTAGCATTGAGCAAATAAAAACTTTAACCAGGGACTTGGACACGAAGGTAATTTGTCTACAGGAAACCAAGATCAGTGACAAACCATTTAATCCTGGACTCAATTATCATTTTTGTAGATCCCCTCCTTTGCAAGGTGCAAGAGCTCAAGGTGGTACAGGTTTTATTATTCCACAAATCTGTAAAATTTGAAACAATCCCACTCAATACACCACTACAGGCATGTGCAGTTAGAACTCATATCGGAAAAAAAAAATTACTTTATGCTCGCTATATTGAACCATCTTTAGAAACTTTTCCTCTTAGATCATGCTGGGAATCCAAGAAGGCTTAGCCTTTCTGACCTCCAAGACCTGATCAATCAGCTTCCTGCCCTTTTATTTTGATGGGTGATTTTGGTTAATGCAAACATACTTTATGGGTGGAAATGTATGCGATAGATGGGGTAATCTTGTTGAAGAATTAATCGACAACAATGATGTAATACTAATGAATGATGGTTCTCCAACTAGGTATGATGTATTCCACAACTCTACATCAGCCATTGATTTGTCAATCTGTTCCTCATCCATTCGATTGGACTACCTTTGGTCAGTAAATGAACACCTACATGGCAGTGACCATTGGCCAATAATGTTAAATATGTCCATAATCTTCCTTCTCAGTGTCCACTAAAATGGAAGATAGACGAGGCAGACTGGGCAGCTTATGAAAAGTGTTCACACACTGATAAAGAGTATGATGAATTTACATCTCCAGTGCATGCCTATCAACATCTTGAAAATATTATTGATGATAATGCTAGCAAGTTTATACCTAAACATGCGGTTTACCTCATCGCCCTGTAGTTCCTTGGTGGAGTAAAGAATGTGCCAACGCAAGAAAAGTGACCCGAACTTGCTTCATAAGATACTTGAGAACAAACTATGTAGCAGATAGAATAGCGTACCTCAGAAGCCTGTGCCAAACAAAAAAGAACTTTTAAAAAAGCAAAGAGAGCATCTTGGAAGAAATATATATCTAATATTAATACCTAAAACTCCTTCAAAGGAAATATGGGACAGATTAGAAAACTTCAAGGCAAATTCGTCCCTAAGCCTCTACCAATATTAAGGGAAAATAATAGATATATATCTGACCCCAAAGATGTAGCAGAGGTTCTTGCAAAGCACTTTGCCATGTATCAAGTGCTGACAAACTATTCCCCAGCATTTCAACAAATTAGAGTATCAACATCTGTTGTTCCTCCTGCTTCTTCAAATACTGAAGCTTGTTTTAACCTGCCTTTTAGTATGGAGGTAGATGCAAAATGCTATCTCTAGCTCTTCTTTAACTGCCCCAGGTGAGGATGGCATCCGGTATGATGATATCACATCTTCCAGTGGATACCAAGGAATTTTTATTAGAAACCTTTAATGGACTATGGGCTTCCCATACATCTCCTGATTCCTGGCATACATCAATTGTAATTCCAGGCCACAAGTCTGGTAAAGACCCAGAACTGCCATCTAGTTATAGGCCATATCCTTGACCAGTTGCATATGCAAATTATTTGAGAGAATGATCAACAACAGACTTGTGTGGTATCTAGAATCAAAAAATCTTTTATCTAACAGGCAGTTTGGTTTTAGGAAGAACCGAAGTACTCTAGACCCTTTGGCTGATGTTATCAAGGGAAATTTCAAATGCCTTTTTCTAACCAAAACCAGGTGGTGGGTGTCTTTTTTGACCTCGAAAAGCATATGACACGACCTGGAGGGGTGGTTATTTTAAAGCAATTGCCTCGTGGGGTATAGGAGGACATATGTTCTCTTTTATTGAAGAATTTTTATCAAACCGCTCAATTAAAGTGAGAGTAGGGTCAGAACTATCTCATCCTACATGCAAGAAGAAGTGTCCCCCAAGGCAGCGTATTGAGTGTGACCTTATTTGCTGTTGCTATTAATGTCTCATGAGTCACATACCTCCTGGCATACAAGGATCACTATTTGTCGATGACTTTGCAATTTACTGTAGTGGATCATCTGCACTACAAGCATGCGAAAATCTTCAAATTGCAATAAATGCTGCATCCGCATGGGCAAATTCTCGTGGATTCATGTTTTCACCTCAGAAGACCAAAGCCATTCGCTTTACTCGTACTCGTAAAAGGGAAGAGATCCCCACCCTTTTCTTAAATGATTGTATTTGCCTTATGAGGATAATATCAAGTTTCTTGGAGTCATTTTCGACAAGAAAATGACATTTGGTCCCCATATAAATGACCTATCTATCAGGGTTAAGAAGTCACTGAACATTCTGAAAGTTGTATCGCATTTTGATTGGGGTGCTGATAGAACAACTTTGCTTAGAATTTATACATCTTTGTGTCTGAGCAAGTTAGACTATGCATGCCAAATATATGGGTCAGCTGCAAAGACTTTACTTGGAAAACTTGATATTGTTCACAATGCTGGGCTTCGCATCTGCACAGGTGCTTACAGAACATCTCCCATTGACAGTCTCTATGTGGATTCTGGCATACCTCCCCTTTCCATTCGCAGAGAGGAGTTGAGTTTGAGGTATTTAGCTAGGTCCCTTGCGGTGAGAAAACAATCCTAACTATAAATATGTTAGGCTGCGCCTTTAGATCGGGCTCCTAACAGATCCAGAGTGCCCAAGCCTTTGGAAGTACAGCTGAAAAATGATGCTAGAGAAGTAGGCTTGTTAACAGCACAGATAGCAGAGGTGGGATATCCCAAGTCTCCCCCTTGGTGTAATCCACCTGTTAAAGTATGTTTTACGGCAGGAGGGAAAAATACCTTACCTAGTAGGGTAATGAAAAGTGAGTTTTTAAATCATGCTGCTCAACATCATGGGAAACATGTTTTTACAGATGGCTCCAAATCGGCTGCAGGAGTTGGAAGTGCAGCTGTGGTGGGGGATATTGTTATTGGAAGGAAACTCCCATCCTCTTGTTCAATATTTACTGCTGAGCTGTAACGCAATAATTCCTCGCAGTCCAACATATTTTTTAAAATGGCAACCAAAACAAAATGTTTTTTATACAATTTTTTACGGATTCCAATAGTGTTTTACTCTCATTAAAACAAATTATGCCAGGCCATCATATAGTACAAGAGGTGCAGGACTGGTTAGTACTTCTGCAATCTAGGAAGAGTATCAGTGTTCACTTCTGTTGGGTCCCTGCCCATGTTGGGGTGGATGGAAATGAACAAGTAGATAAGGCAGCAAAGGAAGCTTCAGGGCTAAGTAATCCATCCCCTTTAGTATTCCTACAAGATCTTAAAAGTGAGATTCATCTTTACTGTAAAAATAAGTGGCAGGCTCGATGGTCTGAACTGACCACCATACAAAATTGAAACACATCCACCCATTGGTGGATAAATGGTCATCTTGTAATGCTACAAGTAGGAGGGATACCATTATTTTAACTAGGCTGCGTATTGGCCATACACATGCAACGCACAATTATTTAATGAAGAGTGGGGAAGGGAGACAGGCCCCTCACTGTAATACCTGTCAAGTGACAATGGATGTTAAGCATATTTTAGTTGATTGTCCTGTTTTTAATCTTCAGAGGAGGACACATTTACTCCAGGACAAACCTTTGAGAGATATACTGGGGGAAAACTGTAATACCCTGAACTTGAGAAAATTTATACAAAGTATTGGGTTATATTACGAGCTATAATTGATTTTATTAATTTATTTATTTATTTTACCCTTTTAATCCTTATTTATTTCACATCTAGATTTTATTGTATGAAAGTGTTGCGATTGATATTAAAGGTTAAAATGGTACTAAATGGTGTGAGTTATCAGATATTATGATTGGATGAATTTTGTTATATAGCGCTGAATGGCCTTTGATGCCCAGTGCTTGGCTTAATGCCTAAATCCTATATTCAATTCAATTCAATTAGAACAAGTTCTTGCTTATTACTTGGGTTCAGAGGTCTGACCATTAATCCTGCGGTACATACCCCAATCAATTGGGCAGAGGCTAGTACAGGCAGTCCCCGGGTTACGACGGGGGTTCCGTTCTTGAGATGCGTTGTGAGCTGAAAATCGTTGTAAGCCGGAACATCGTAAAAAATCCTAAGAAAACCTTACTTTTATGCATTCAACTTACCTGTCAGATATATACTTAGCTATAGACTCCGTCGTCCCCGATAGAAATTCGAATTTCGCTGGCACACTCTACAGGTAGGTCAGGTGATCTACCGCCCCGCCGCTGGTGGCGGGAATAGGAATCATTCCCGTTTTCTAAGACAGATTTTCTCTATCGGCCGTGACAGCAACATTGTTGTTGTTACTCCTGATTTGATTTTCGTGTTTTTTCATCGCTATTGATCTTCTAAGCCGGTTATTTTGGTGACGTATTGGATCTTTGGTTTGGCATACTCTTTCGTGGACTGTTTTTTGGACTTGGTTTTGGATATTTCTCATGATGTCGGATTCTAGCTTTACGGTTAGAAGACAGTGTGTAAATGAGGGATGCATGGTGAGGCTACCTAAAGCTTCAGTAGACCCTCACACAGTTTGTAAGGGGTGTAGAAGGAATGAATGTTCAATTTCTAACACCTGTGATGAATGTGTAAATATGAATGAGGAAGAATGGAAGAATTTAAATTCATATTTAAGGAAATTAGATATGGATAGGGCTAGGAAGGCTTCCTCCAGAAGCGTAAGTAGGTCTCGCTCTAACGAGCCTATTAAATTAACACCTAACCCTAAACTTGTATCTTCTTCCTCTAGTACTAAGACTGCAAATCCGGCAACGGAAATTGCAGATCTTAAAGCTGCACTACAAAGGATGGAACATCAAATGCTGACGTTGAAAGGTAAGCACAGTGATAGTGAATTAAGTGTCCCTAGTGCAGTGAGGGGTGCGTCTGATCGGCTTCATCTTGCTCCCAGGCCTAGACCTCTTCCAAGCTCACAGGCCCAGAGGAGAAGGAATGTCAAAAGCCTTACAGAGGTTATGGAGAATCCCCACCGATCAGGCGTCCCCTCGGCAGATTCTGTGACGACCCGAACTGCCAAGGATCGCTATCGAAAAAGCATCCTAAAAAAGTGTTTTTCTTCGTCAGATTCTTCACCGAATGTAAGGGGCTGGAGTTCTGATGAACTGTCACGCCCCTTAAAGAGAAGTTGGAAGGCTCCAACTTTGGAGCTTTTCTCCGATCTATCACCTTGTGAGAAGAAGAAAAGGAGATTGGTTCCTAAACGGAAATCGGAGTTTCCTTCCACTTCTAGACCTCCCTCACCTGAATCAGGGAAGGAAAAAGAGAATGCGGCTGCGAAAATTCTCCTAAATGTGCAGGAGCAACTTTCGGCCTTAGTAGGAGTTTTTACTAAGGAGACTCCAAGAAGAAAGGACTCTTTCCTTCCTATAAAGAAGACGAAGGGAAGGAAAGAAGAAACGAAAGTTTCGGCTTATACTCAGAGGAGTATGAAGAATGCGCCAAAAGCGCCAACCTGGCGCAATGCGCCAGATGCGTTTGAGACTCCATACGAGTCAGAACAGCCAGATGCGCCATATGCGCCAGAAGCGCCAGCCTGGCGAAATGTGCCAGAAGCGCCAGATGCGCCACCCTGCCGAAATGCGCCAGAAGCGCCAGCTTGGCGCAAGGAATCACGAGCGCCAACCCGGCGCAATGAGCCACAAGTGACAAATAAGAGACGGACTTCTTCCAAAAGACAATTAAGCCAAGAGGATTTGTTTAGCTTTCGGAAGGATAAACCTTTACCTGACAGGGACTTTAGTTGTAGCACAGGCGGCCGTAGCCCTTGTCAAGACATAGGTGGTTCCGGAGAAAGCGATAGGAGAGGACATCCTTCGTCTGACAGGAGAGAAAGGTGTCGCACAGGCGGCCATCGCTCTTGCCAGGAGAAGGATAAGGTCGTTTTGCAGGATCAACCTGTCTCTCGTAGGGACGCAAGTTATCGCACAGGCGGTCGTCGTTCTTGCGAGAGTGGGGTGGATGTTGCAAGAGGCCAGTCTCCTATTGAAAATAAACAATCCTCTTCGGAATTGGATTTGGAAGAGGTTTCGGACTCTGAAGACCACTCGGCTCTGGGTTTGTCAGATTACAAGACACTGGCAGCCCTCTTACTTCAAGAGTTTGGGGACTCTTTAAGCCCGACTGCTCCTCCTTCTCCAAGGTCCTTATTTACAAGCACGAAGGTCCCGAAACAATCATCTTTTATTAAAATGAAGCCAACCATTTCCATGAACAAGGCTCTCCAATTCGTAGGAAATTGGTTGGAATCCAAGGAGAAGGCGGGGAAGACAGTCTTTACCTGCCCTCCTTCCAGACTTTCAGGAAAGAGGGGAATTTGGTACGAGACGGGCGAATCACGGGGTCTAGCTCTCCCGACCACTGCCGAAGCAGATTTTTCGAATTTGGTAGATTCGTCTAGGAGACAAGCCTTGTCATCAGCAAAAATCACATGAGGGACTTCTGAGATGGACCATCTCCTCAAGGGATTGTTTAATGTCTTAGAAGTTTTTAACTTCTTAGACTGGTCCCTTGGGGTGTTGGCCAAAAAGACACAAGAGAATGAATCTCTTAGTCCAGAAGTCCTTCATAGTGTTCTTTCCTGTATGGACAAGGCGGTTCAGGATGGATCAGGAGAGGTGGCCTCTCTGTTTGGAACTGGTATTCTGAAGAAGAGAGTCTTATTTAGCTCTTTTCTGACGAAAGCAGTTACTCCCACTCAGAGGTCATCCTCTTCTGTATGCTCCTCTGTTCGGACCAATTGTTTCTTTTTCCTTCAAATCTAGTGAAAGATATTTCTCATTCTTTGACAGAAAAGGCCACACAAGATCTCTTGGCCCAATCTGCAAAGAAATCGAGGACTTCGGGTCCTATTAAGAGAGAATCGGACTCCTCAACAGCCCTTTCGAGGGAGCTCCTCGGCCAGACCCGCTTTTAAGAAGAGAGGAGTGCAGAAGAGAGGTAGGTCTTCTTTCAGACCTATCAAGAGAGCGAAATGAGACAACAGTCCTTCAAGCACCGGTAGGAGCCAGACTTCGGAAATTTTCCGAAGAATGGACTCGGAGACAGGCCATCGAAGTGGTTCGGGATCCGCATTCCTGAGGATTCTACAACCGTCTTTTTCTGGTTCCGAAATCCTCGGGAGGGTGGAGACCGGTCCTGGATGTGAGCGCATTGAACCGATTTGTGGAGAACACAAAGTTCTCTATGGAAACATCAAAATCGGTTCTTGCGGCTCTTCGTCCAGGAGATTGGATGGTCTCCTTAGATCTACAAGATGCGTACTTTCATGTCCCCCTGCATCCATCATCGAAGAAATATCTCCGATTCATGATGCAGGGAAAAGTATACCAATTCAGAGCCCTATGCTTCGGCCTTTCTACGGCCCCTCAAGTGTTCACGAGGCTAATGATGAATGTTGCGAGATGGCTACATCTAGAGGGGATAAATATATCCCTTTATCTGGACGATTGGCTAATAAGAGCAAAATCGGAACTTCAGTGCTTGAAGGACTTGGAGAAGACTTTGAACTTGACAAAATCTCTGGGACTGCTCGTGAACCTCGAGAAATCACAATTGATCCCCAGACAGAACATAGTCTATCTGGGGATACAGATGGATTCTCTGGGTTTTCGGGCGTTTCCATCTCAAGACAGAATTACTCGAGGCTTAGAAAAGATCTCGAACTTCTTAGGGAAAGAACGGACCTCGGCGAGGGAATGGCTCAGTCTGCTGGGCACCCTTTCCTCGTTAGAGCAGTTCATTTCCCTAGGGAGATTAAATCTCAGACCTCTGCAATTTTATCTAAAGAGGATGTGGAGTCAAAAGACAGGAGACTTGTCAGACGTTTTTCCCATCCAACTGGGGATAAAATCCGACCTAAAGTGGTGGTTAACCCCATTAACAAGGAACAAAGGGGTGTCCCTCTTGATTCAGAACCCTCACCGAGTGTTGTTTTCCGATGCCTCGGAAACAGGTTGGGGAGCAACACTGGGTCCAAAAAGAAGTAGCAGGTATTTGGACTCCGACAACAAACTACTCTGCACATTCAATTGCGAAGGAACTCCTGACGGCAAGTTCATCTAGCCCTGGAATACTTTGAAGCGGAAGTCAGAGGGTGGTAGTTTCAAGTCAAGTCAATTCCGAACAACACCACAGCTCTGGCTTACATCCGGAATCAAATGGGGCACTCACTCTCTCTCTGAACGAAATAGCGAGAGCTCTATTAACCTGGACAGAGGAACGGGGCATTATTCTGCTTACAAGGTTTGTCCAAGGAGTAAAAAACCTAAGGGCAGACAGGTTGAGCAGAAAGAACCAGGTTCTCCCGACAGAGTGGATGCTCCACTCAGGAGTCTGCAGACAAATATGGTCACTCTGGGGGAGACCCCAGATCGACCTGTTTGCCACGTTCCTCTCCAGGAAAATAGACAACTTCTGCTCGCTAGAAGAAGATCCCAGAGCCACAGCGATCGATGCCTTCCTCATGGATTGGTCAGGCATAGACGCATACGCCTTTCCCCCATTCAAATTGCTGGGGGAAGTAGTAAGGAAATTTGTGGCATCGGAGGGAATGAGAATGACTAATTGCTCCCTTTTGGCCTTCCCGAATCTGGTTCACAGAGGTACTGGAATGGACGGTGGAACTTCCCGCCCAGATCTCTACCAGACAGGACAGATCTGCTCAGACAAACCCCACTTCGAGAGGTTCCACAAAAACATCCAAAGTCTCTCCCTGACTGCCTTTCGACTATCGAAAGACTGGTCAGAGCGAGAGGCTTTTCAAAGAAAGTGGCAACTGCAATTTCTAGAGCCCGCAGAGCCTCTACCTTGCGGGTCTACCAATCAAAGTGGGAAGTTTTCCATAGAAGGTGTAGGTCGAAGAAGCTGTCCTCTTCCAATACCTCTGTAACCGAAATCGCGGATTTTCTCCTCTTCTTAAGAGAAGAATCCAAATTGGCCGTATCCACTATCAAGGGATATAGGAGCATGCTCTCAGCTGTTTTTAGAAACAGAGGGCTGAATCTCGAGAATAATAAGGATCTTCATGATCTCATCAGGTCTTTCAAGACTACAAAATTGAGATCGTCTATTCCCCCGAGTTGGAACCTGGACGTAGTCCTAAAGTTCTTGATGTCGGACAGGTTCGAACCTATAGATAAGATCTCATTCAGAGATCTTACTAGCAAATGCATATTCCTGTTGGCTCTCGCAACTGCTAAGAGGATCAGTGAATTGCATGCTTTGGACTCTCTGGTGGGATTTAGAAAAGACTCGGCTGTCATTTCTTTCCAGGATCTTTTCCTAGCAAAGAATGAGAACCCTTCTAAACCTTGGCCTAGAAGTTTCGAAGTCAAGGGACTCTCTTCTCTGGTAGGTAGAGAGTTGGATCGGTCCCTTTGCCCAGTCAGGACCTTAAAATTTTATTTAGAAAAGAAGACACAGCTGCAGGGATGCCGACAAAGTCTTTGGTGTTCGGTAAGAAACCCCAAAAGACCTATGTCAAAGAACGCACTAGCGTTCTTTGTCAGAAATGTAATTACCGAATCTCATAGGAATTGCCAAGAGAACTCTTTAAAGCTGCTGAGAGTGAAAGCTCACGAAGTCCGGGCTGTGGCAACTTCCCTTTCTTTTACGAAGAATATGTCCATGAGAAACATTTTAGCAGCAACTTATTGGAGGTGCAATTCAGTATTTGCATCCCACTATTTAAAGGATGTTAGAATAACATACGATAAATGTTTTTCTCTTGGACCTTATGTATCAGCGGATACTATGCTGGGAAATGGAGCAGACGCTGATCCTTAAATTTGTTTTTAATATTTTTAATAATTAATTTTAATATTGTTGTTGAGTTGTGGGTTGCTTGAAAGGATGTTCGGGGATGACTCCTTTCAATCTTAGTACTAACCCCAAGGAGGATCAGGTGATCGGGATTAGTGTCGTGCTCTATGATCATGCCAATAGGCAAGGTGTTTTGTCATGTAAGTGGATAGGACCCCATTGACAAAGATCCTAAGGTTCTGAAGCGTAAGTGGGTAAGACCCCTGTAACAGACCATCAAGAACTCTTAGCATGAGGTCACTACCTCGCTGAGGCTCTTGAAGCGATACGGGCTCCTAGGCAGTAGCCATGAAGTCTTTCGCTAACACAGGTAGGAATCAAGGTTTTTAATTTTATTACCTACAACATATGTTGTTTCCTGTCTATTTCAGTAGATTAGCTGTCTCTTACCCTCCGCCAAAGGTGCCAGTCAGCTAAGTATATATCTGACAGGTAAGTTGAATGCATAAAAATGTTATTGTCATGATACAATAAAGTTTTATGCATACTTACCTGGCAGATATATACGGTGTATGGCCCACCCGACCTCCCCTCAGGAGACAGGTGGAAGAGAAAATCTGTCTTAGAAAACGGGAATGATTCCTATTCCCGCCACCAGCGGCGGGGCGGTAGATCACCTGACCTACCTGTAGAGTGTGCCGCGAAATTCGAATTTCTATCGGGGACGACGGAGTCTATAGCTAAGTATATATCTGCCAGGTAAGTATGCATAAAACTTTATTGTATCATGACAATAACATTTTTAATGCTTTGGATGCATAGATAACTATGTAAACTGCATTCTTATGCCATTTTTCATCAAAAAAACCTTCAAATATTGATTATTTTGCATTTTTGGTGTCATATTTCATATGCCAGATGAGCGTTGTAGGCGTCGTAACCCTGGAACATGTGTTGTAATTAAACTAAGTTTCATATGAAAAACCCTACCCTTTATAAATTTTTGGTGAAAATAAAAAAAAATTGTGGGGTGCACTTGTGCGCTAGCATTCAAAATGTATGCCTATCCCCTCACATTTGTGCATATTTTATTCATAACCAGCACTTAAACCATAATTAAATGTGTAAGAGGATAATAAAGTGTTATTATATTCGTGTTATAACAGCAATAGATGTAGTAATAATAATAATAATAATAATAATAATAATAATACAATAGCTGTTTCAACGGCATTTAATTTATATAGAATCTTCTCAATTCTTCTTATTATCTTTTTCTCGTCAGCATGTAGCTGGTGTATTAAGTTTCCTAAGGACATGTAAAGATTTTCATTTGTCTTAGGTTTATTCCTCTAACGTGTCGACAGCGCACAGGCAGTCATCTATGAGAGTTTACAGTACAGTGAATTAAGATACGTTTTACAAGTATTTATAGCATGCAAGGTCGTGTACAATCGGTGGGCGGGTCGGTGGGAACGGATTTTAATTGGTCGTTGGATGGTAACGAAATCTCTCCCTGAGGCGTTCAGACCTACGTAGTTTGGACGGGGTTATTAGCGTCGGTTGGGTGTTAGTTGGGGTTGATATATCTTCCGCTCGTTCTCTCCTGCTTTCTCTCTCTACTTCTTCCGCTCTTTCTCTCTCTCTTGCTCTCTCTTTTTCTCTTTCTGCAAGTTCCTCTCTCTCTCTCTCTCTCTCTCGTTCGCTCCTTCTCACGCTCTCTCTTTCTCTCTCTGCCTGCTCCTCTCTCTCTCTTTCTCTTTCTCTCTCTGTTTGCTCCTCTCTCTCTCTTTCTCTTTCTCTCTCTCTCTCTCTCTCTCTCTGTCTCTCCCCCCTCGATCTCTCCTCTCTCTCTCATGGCGGTATACGTAGTCGGTTGGTTTCTTGCGCCATTTCTTCTCATGATGGTGGGAAGAAACCCCGTCCAAACTACGTAGGTCTGAACGCCTCAGGGAGAGATTTCGTTACCATCCAACGACCAATTAAAATCCGTTCCCACCGACCCGCCCACCGATTGTACACGACCTTGCATGCTATAAATACTTGTAAAACGTATCTTAATTCACTGTACTGTAAACTCTCATAGATGACTGCCTGTGCGCTGTCGACACGTTAGAGGAATAAACCTAAGACAAATGAAAATCTTTACATGTCCTTAGGAAACTTAATACACCAGCTACATGCTGACGAGAAAAAGATAATAAGAAGAATTGAGAAGATTCTATATAAATTAAATGCCGTTGAAACAGCTATTGTATTCAATGCTACTGCCCTCAGAGAAGGCCTCCTTCCTAATAATAATAATAATAATAATAATAATATTAAAAAAATATAATAAAAATATAATATCAATACTTAACTTGGATGCAGATGGAGATTGATGATCCATAACGAAAGAAAAACCAAAATAGCAAAAAACACGAGAGCAAAGAAAAAACGCATGCATCTCGTGTACGGCTATCTGAAGGAATGACGCCACATCTGCTACCTACGCGGTGGTAGGTAGTGAGCCGTAGGACGGCTCCCCTTTTCGTAAGGGTTTTTGATGTAGGAGAGGCTAATTGGAGAGGGTGCTGTGTTAGTGGTTTTCACTCGCCCCAGAACTATACCGACACCTTTTAATGAAGGTGAGCGAGCCAGAATATTCTGGCATGTCCAATTTAGCACTTCTCTGGTATTATAGCAATATTTTACCTTAGAAATAGTGCTGAAGGAACCTATTTCACGGAGCGACACGGCCGAACCCAGAAATAATGGTAATACAGTAATATTGGTTAATAATATTGATAATAATAATAATGATAATAAAATGTGTACTCACCGTGAAAATACTTTCGTGGTATAACAATCATGGATGTTATACTGATGATGATGATGATGATGAGAATAATAATAATAATAGTAATAGGAGTATTGATAATAATATTATTAATGATAATAGCAAATAATAATGATAGTACAGTAATATTAGTAATAATGATGTTGACCATGATAACATTCCATCATCATAATGTTTAGCCATTAAAATAATCATCACCAATATCATAATAATAATCAAACACAAAAAATTATAGAAAATAATACTACTGCACTCACTACTACTTCTCTAAGAAAAGCAAATATTTTAATCTGTACTCACCATGAAAATACTGTACATCCGCTAAAGAACTGGAAAATAAGGGGAGGTGGGGAATGTAAACAAAAGCGGAGATTGTAAACTGTGTGGTGATTGGCCGACACTTACGGGCACCTTATGGGGAAAAATGCTGATTGGCTTAGAACTGACTACCCGCTTAGGTTCTGAGGCCCTCATATGTACAATAAAGACTCTGCATCATATAACTGAATAGCTTATTGTAAGGCAACCATTTGTTTTTTTTCCAGTGATGTTCAAGAATTTCTTGAGGTAGGATGGAAGACACAGTTGATGTTAAGGAGGACAATTTTAAGGAAGTGTTCAAATTCTATAAACGCAGAAAGCCACCACCAAGCTTCAAAGACGTATTGCAAGTGAATGATGCATTTCAGGTAAAAATTGGTTTTATAGTAATGTGCATGTGTGCTGTATTACCTTAATTTGTATTGCATATATATTGTTTAGTCATACAAGAATGCAAACCTTTGTATTTTATGAGGTTATACTCATGGCAAAAGCTGGTTTGGTTTTTGAAGCTAGGTAACCAAGTATGTACAGATAAACCCCCCAGTTACAATGATTCAAGTTACAATTGTTCCTACACAATGTACAAATCCTCAGTCCTTTACATTAAGAATTACTTTATGGCTAAGCTGGAACACATCAGTTAAAATTCTTGAACAAGGTGGTTTAGGCAGTAACAACCGGTAGGTGGGGAGACTGCCTGCACAGATGTAAACATTCCACTTTGCTTTAGGCTATCTTCCAATGAAGATGTATGTTTTGTGAGCTCTAGTTGATTGTCATTAATCTCCTTTGTTCCTACATGATATACAAACGTCGGTCCTTTACAATAGGAGTTACTCAAGGATTAGCCTGGAAACAACCGCTGAATTCTTCAAACAAGGCAGTTCTGTAGTTAACTACTGGTCTGGTCATTGGTAGTCTCTCCAACCAGACATAAACATTCCAATTTGCTTTCGGCTGTTGCTGTGGAAGGACGTGTTCTTCACCTCTCTCTGCCTGACTGTTATTCAATATTTTCTTCATCATCTTCTATCCCTTTGGGATTTTTCCTCTTTCTTTGCATATTTGTGGATATGACAAATTTTCTAAGACAATTTGTATTTGTTCCGACACATAATACAAACCCTCGGTCCTTTACATAAGGAATTACTATTCAGCGCTAGCTGGACCAGTCGTAAGATTTACTAACAAGGTAGCTCGGCAGTAACTGCTTGTTCGATGGTCGGGAGTCCCGCCCGACTGGAGGTAAACATATCACTTTGCTTTTGACCGCCGTCGGGTGAAGACGTGTGCTCACCTCTCTGCCCGCCTCTGTCGTGAGATTTTCAAACCCTGGATTACTTTTCAACCTTTTTCTATCAGAAAACTAGTGTGAAAGTCATTGTAAGTACTCTGTTTATATATATATATTTTTTTATTAATTATTTGTGGTATTGCATTGCTGAAGAACATGCAGTCCCACGAAGTGGAGAAGCCCCCTCGCTCCCCATCCAACTGGAGAGTGTGCCCTGGAGTGGGAGGCCACAAGTGTGGGGCGTTTAGGTCCAGGCAATGCTGTGTACCCTCATCCCTTATGCACTAGGTGCCGAGGGCTTGAATGCTCTCGGGCCATTACGTACTTGTGATATTTGTGTCTCCTGGTCGGAGGAGTAGTGGGAGTCGTACGAGAAGAGGAGGAAGCTGCATAGAGCTGCCAAGGTGTCGTCAGAAAGCTCTCTCTCGACACCTCTGGTGACTGACACGTCATCTTCCTTTCTCCCTCCTAGTCAACTCCCGTGTATGGCTCTCTCCCCTTCCGGGAATGTGTCCCGCTCCGCCTCTTCGCTTGATTTGTCGAGCGCAGAGGAAGGAACGTTACACCCCGACCTTGAGTTGTACTTGGGGTCTTCTGTCTGTTCAGGGTGGGATCCTGTTGCTTCTACAGGTGTGTCTGCCTCCGTGAAGGAGATATCCAGCAGGTGTGGCGATCTTTGAGCCTTCCGGGCACTCCGAGTATCCGGCGGCTGATTCATCACCTGGCTGCAGCTCATCACTCACGGGATGGAGACGAGGACAACCACAACAGTGTCGACACCAGGTTATGCCGCACCACCACACCTGGTGTATACCCAGCACGTGACAACGGTCACCCCTTCAGCCGCGGTACAAGCCCCACTCCCTTACGTGCCCCGGAAGGAGATGGTTCCTCCGCCGCCTGGGTTTGCTGTCCTCGCCCTGCCCCCTGACTTCGAGTACCCGAAGAGCTCTCCCCTGGACCGTCCTCCTGTAGCTTTCGCCGCACCTGCTGTCTCCGTTCCTGCCCGTAGAAGTGCTGCTGCTTCTGCAGGTCCCTCCAGACAGGTGGAGTTGAGCTGTGTTGCTACCGCAACTACCCCAGCTCTATCCTGGATGGAGGACCTGTTTGCTGTCCTGAAGAAGCTGGCGAAGAAGTCCAGGAAGAAGAGGAAGGTGTCGTCGTCTTCTTTTTTGTCGTCTTCTGCTGCCTCCTCCCCTTCGGCTTCCAAGGCCCCCCTGCCGAGGAAGAAAGTGGCCTCCCCCCCTAAGAAGTCTCGCTCAGAGACTTCTAAGGTCTGTCCTGCTACGGCGGGACAGGTGGGTCTTCTGCTGGTCCTCCAGTTCCTCCGGGAACGGGGCCCGTCTCTCCTTCCTCAGGGAAGAAGAAGACGGGTACCGTAGAGGTATCAGCTACCGTTGGTACCTCTGCTCCTGGTTCCAGAGGTTCGCCTCCGGACCGGGAACTGTCTCAGCCACTCGCTTGCGAGCGCCACCGAGTGTACGATCACTTACCGGTGATCGTGCAGCCAGGAACCAGACGGCTGAGCATACTCACCATCAGGATCCAGGCACGGAGTGGAAGGTTGGCAAGAGTCGCTCAGGTGAATCTCGCCAGACCGGTGATTGCTCTTGCAGCAATCCCCCAGTTCCCAGGGTTGATGTGACGGTCCCACCAGACTGTTCACATGTTGAGACTGGGAAGAGGTACCCCTGGTCACCAGGTCAAGTCTCAGCTGCTTATGGTACCGTGGCACGTTGTGAGGATGGTGCTCACTCTCACCGTGTTAGTGGACACTACTAGTCACCCCTCTGGCTTTCCCACCGGAACCGGATGGCTCGCGCAACTGGTAGCAGCTCCCTGACGCACAAGACCGACGCTACTGTCCTCGGCCCACTGCTTCTCCACAGGGAGACTGCTGGTCCAGACCTGCAGCTCGATCACCTGCAGTCCTCCCAGCCCGCCAGCTCTGCTGGTAGGCAGGGCAAGAGCGTCAGGTCTTCCTCACCTGACCCTTCAACCTCCTCGGGCTACACCGGGAGGAGAGAGGCGAACAAGAGTGACCGCCGCGAGGAGTGCGTTCCTTACAGTCCCGCCATGAGAGCCTAAGATCCTGGCTTGGTCCTTGGACCTAGCAGATCATACTCTCAAGTGGTTGGAGGAGACCACGAGGGGTCTGGCGAGGTTCTTCCTCCTGAAGGAAGAGTGTCTCGAGAGGTGATTGGCCTGGATGGATCTGATGGTCCATCGCCTTAGGACACAATTACCCCCGTGATACAGAGGTCCTTTACAGAGGTCACTGCGCTGATTCGTCAGCACAACGACCTACGGGAATTATCAGTGGTTACTCCCTCTGACCCTCCATTGAGGTTAGAGTCGTTCTGGTGGCCTAAGAAGAAACCCAGAGCAACGGTGGGTCTACCCTGGTCCACCTTGGCCGATGGTATGTTGGACCAAGTTATCCCTTAAACGCCGGAGCGGTAAATAAAAAAATGACTCCCGTGTGCCGGAGGGGTTTGAGAGTGAGCGAGTAAGCGGAAAAAATATTTTTTTCAAAAAATCACAGCGCGCTTAGTTTTCAAGATTGAGAGTTCATTTTTGGCTCCTTTTTTTGTCATTGCTTGAAGTTTAGTATGCAACCATCAGAAATGAAAAAATTATCATTATCATATATAAATAATGCGATATAGATAGCGCAAAAACGAAATTTGTTCCGATACGTAATACAAACCCTCGGTCCTTTAACAATAGGAAGTAGCTAGCGGCAGCTGGAACGGTCGTAAGCTTCGAACAAGGGGAGAACGTAGTTAAACTGCTTGTCCGATCGTCGCGCGCGCCGCGCGACTGGGAGGTAAACAAATCACTTTTTGCTTTCGGCCGTGTGTGGGAAGGACGTGTTCGCCATCGCTCTGCCCGCTTTGTCGTTTGCTTCAACTTTGAGTATTTGTTTTCTCTTTCTGTATATCAGGAGTGATGTAAGTACTTTTTCTCAATTCTATTGTCTTGCAATGAGTGAATTAGAGAAATTGAAATATCACCGCGCCCTCCAGTCGCCCGTAGAGTGTGTCCCGGGCTGGAGGGCGTAAATGTGGAGGGTTCAGGTCATTCGTTGAGGTGGACCCCCACGAGGTTTGTACTCGTTGTCGGGGCGAGAGTGCTCCCGCACGAACCATGTGTGGTTTGTATGAATTGGTCCGAGGCGCAGTGGGTGCTGTACGAGGGCAGGAAGAGACTTAGGCCGGCCAAGAAGTCATCGGAAAGTCCAGTGACTCCTTTGGTGACGGACACTTCGTCCTCTTTCCTGCCTCCCGGCCAGCCCCCACGTTTCGCGCCTTCCCCTGCGGGGGGGGTAGCGGAGTCCTTTTCCTCTCTCGATCCGTCGAGTGTGGAGGAGGGCGCCCGCTACCCGGACGTACAGCTGTACTCGGGTCTTCCGTCCGCTCTGGGGGGGGTGTTTCGCCCCCCCAGGCGCGGGGAAGCCCCTCCAATTAACCCGACTGTTGCTTCCGCAGGTGTGCCATCAGCGAAGGACGACTTGGGACAGGTGTGGGAGTCGCTGGGACTGCAGGGAGTGCCCAGCATCCAGGGGTTGCTACAAAGCGGTTGGCGGGGTCGGCGGTGGTCACTCATGGTGCGGTGACTCCAACCACCACTACTACACATTAACGACACCAGCGTATGAGATGCCACCACATCTGGTATATACGCATATAATGTCGGTGACACCCACGGTGGCAGTACAAAAACCAATTGCCGCCGTTCCAAAGAGGACGATGCCACCACCACCTGGATTTTTTCCTTTGCCGACCCCGGACTTCCGCTGCAAAGAGTACCCCCCTGGACCTGCCGCCAGTGCCACGGATGACGGTGACTGTCGACAGGACGCCTGGCTCTCCCGTGGTACCTGCCGTGCCTGCCGTACCTGTTGCCGCTCCAGCTACTCTTTCCTTTCAGATAGGCCTGCACATTCCATTTCAGATGTTCCTGCCGTTCCTGCTGTTCCCGGACCTGTTTCCTGTCGTTCCCGCTGCTGGTGTTGCTGTCACAGTCTCAGGTCTTTCCGGACAGGTGCCAGTCGGGCCCTGTTGCTTCGGCAACTGCCCCGGCTCCCTCCTGATGGAAGACCTGACGTCTGTCCTGCGGAGCCTGGCGAAGAAGAAGAGGAAGAGGAAGAAGGTGTCGTCGTCGTCTTCATCGTCTTCTTCGTCGTCTGCTGCCTCTCCTTCCCCTTCGACTTCTAAGGCTAAACAGCCGAAGAAGAAGAAGGCTGCCTCCTCCCCCCCTAAGAAGACTCCTTCGTGATCTTCTAAGGGCCCGGCTCGCTCAGGCGAGCTGGGGAGCTCTTCTGCTGGTCCTCCTGTTTCCTTCGGGTACAGGGCCCGTCGCTTCTTCTGCAAAGAAGAAGTCGACGGGGACCAGAGGTGCATCAGCCTCGGCTGGTGCGTCCTCACCTGGTGCTAGTGGTTCTCTGCCGCTAAACCAGGTTCCGTCCTCGGCCGCTTCTCGTTCGCGAGAAGCACCGAGTGACGCTCTTCCAAAGAGGACCGTCCAGCCAAAGTTTTGACGTCCGAGCTCGCTCGCCGTCAAGACAGCGGCGCGGAGCAAAGACTGGCGAGAGTCGTGCACACGACTCTCGCCAGGCCAGTGGACGCTCTCGCAGCGACCAACCGGCTGCTCGGGCTGACGTGACGGTCGCTGACCGGCCACGGGTTGAGGCGAGGAAGGAGTCCCCACGGCCGCCGGTACCAGCCACGGCTGGTACCAGCGGTTTGACGCGCCGAGAGGACGCTGGCCGGTCTCGACGCGAAAGGGAGCCTAGCAGGTCACCCGTCCGCCGCTCCCGATGGGACCGGGCGGGAGACGGTGACCAGCGGCAGCTCGCCTGACGCTAGAGATCGGTCTCGACGTTCTCAGCCGAGCCAATCGCCCCAGGCGAGCGGCGACGCTAGGCCTGCTGCTCGACCCTCACCGCGGGTTGACGATCAGCAGCAGCCCTCCACGCACGCTGGTCCTCCGCCAGCGAGCGAGGGGGGAGCGTCAGGTCTGCCTCTCCCGTACCTTCAACCTCCTCGGGCTATACCGGGAGGAGCGAGGTACCAAGGAGCGATCACGAGAGGTGCGCCGCTCGTGACCCGGCTATGACGCCGTACGGCTCAGGCACGGTCTTAGGACCGACCAGGACCGTAACGCGCAAGTAGTTTGGAGGCGACCGTCAGGGGTCTGTCGCTGTTCCTCCTTCTGAAGGAGGAGTATCGAGGGATATGCTGCTTGCTGGAGGGACTGACGGTCCCTACTCCACAAGACGCTGTGACGCCCGAGATACAGAGGAACTTCGCAGAGGTCATTAAGCTGATGCGTCTGCATAATGACCTCGCGGAAGGATCGCCGCTACCACCAGCAGAGCCCACGTCCCGGCTCGAGTCATTTTGGGGTCCCAAGAGGGAGCCCCAAAATGACGATGGGGTTGCCCCACGATCAGAGCTTGCGGACTCAGTCCTGGATCAGGTGGAGAATCTCGTCTCAGGACGGGAGGACTCGCTAAAATCCGGACGGTCCCTCTAAGCTGCTTCCTCCTCCTCTACAGCGGCAGAGGCGATTCTACGTGCCATCGGAAGACCCGATACTGCCGAAACAGGTTAACCCGGAGTTAGCGAGGCTGACTCCAGGTGTGTCCCTGCAGCAGCTCCTGTCGGAGAAACCTATGTTCTCCGCAGCAGGAGGCACTTGCCCTGGAATCTACCGCTATGGCAGCATTCCAGGCAGTTTCCTGGTTGGATTTGTGGTCCCTCACAATATCCAAAGTAGCGGCCGGCTCCGGGAGTTCTGCTCTCGAAGACGACGCTTTCTTTTAGGAGACTGTGCCAGTCTGGAGGAAGAGCGATCTCTTACCTCGCCCATCAGACTGCTAACCTGTGGGCCAACTTGGTTCTTCGACGTAGGGACGCAGTCCTTACCGAGTGACCAAGGGGGCTGGGCGTGAGGCGGCACTTGGGCTACGAAATGGACCTCTTAGGAGTTCCCCAACTCTCTTTCCTGGAGAGATGGTGGACGCTGCGGTGGAGCGGCGGCGCACTGACGAGAGTGACCGCTTAGTCCACCAGGCAGTCTCGAAGGTTTCTGGGCAATCTCGAGTAAACTGCGGCCAAACCAAAGAGCTTGGCTAGCGCTTCCACGGCGCGAAGACGGTTGCACCGTCCAAACCCCGTGTGAAGACTCCAGTTGTTTCGTACTTCTGCGAGAGGAGGCCGCAACCAGCCCTCCTCCCAGCCCTCCTTTCCCGAGGAGGTGCTGGAAAGAAGTCGAACGAGGAGGGAAACGCTAGGGACGCGTTCCCCCTCACCTGCTGCCGGAAGTGGGGGGGTGCCTGGCGAGCCATTGGGCGACTTGGCAGCGCTACGGCGCCGAGAACTGGATAGTAGACGTCCTTCGGGAGGGATATATACTACCCTCGAGTCTCGGCCCCCCCTCATCTCCAAAACCGGTCCATCTACAGACCTATGTCCGGGGATCAGCAAAGGACAACGCTCTTCGACAGGAGATCAAGACCATGCTGGCGAAACGAGCTGTAGAAATCGTGGAGAGACCAGTCACCGGGCTTTTACAGCCGCCTCTTCCTAGTGGAGAAGGCATCGGGGGGCTGGCGCCCGGTGATAGACCTCTCTCCCCTGAACCGCTTCGTTCGCACGACACGCGGTTCACGATGGAGTCGGCACGCGTCAGTTGCTCGACTCGATCAGGGGGAAACGATTTTCATGCTTTCAGTGGACCTGAAGGACGCGTATTTTCAAATACCCATCCATCAGTCCTCCAGTAAAGTACTCCGCTTCATCTTCGACGGGACGGTGTACCAATTCAGGGCACCTTTGTTTTCGGTCTCTCAAACCGCACCCACAGGTGTTTCACGCGAGTGTTCACGTCTGGTGTCGGCTTGGGCCCATTCGAACGGGAAAATACGTCTTCTGAGGTATCTCGACGATTGGCTGGTCCCTGGCGAGCTCCCGCTCGCAGTTTGCTACAGGACAGAGATCGACTCCTCAAGTTTTTGTCGGGATCTGGGGATCGTGATAAAACCTACGAGAAGTCCGATCTCGAACCCAAGCAGAAGATGAAGTTACCTGGGTATGCTGATAGATACGTAGCAGGGCAAGTCTTTCCCGCAGACTTGCGTATCAGCAAATTCAGGGAGGCACCGGCCGGTTCCTGTCGAGCGGCAGGAACAGGCAGCACAGCAATGGCGAATTCGTGATCGCCATCTGTCGTCACTCGAGAAGTTAGTCCCTCACGGGCGTCTTCACCTACGGTCTCTCCAGTGGAGGCTAAGGAGAGTTGGTCTCAGGCCAGGGATCCTCCTTACTTTCCCGTGGCTATCACGGACAAGGTGAGGCAGGACCTAGCCTGGTGGCTCGACGACAAGACCTCTTAAGAGGAGTGCCTATACGCACTCCCCCCCCGGAGATGCTTCTGTTCTCAGACGCATCGACCGAGGGATGGGGCGCACACCTGGAGGAGTTGCTGACTGCAGGTGTGTGGGACCATCACGAACAAAAGCACCTTCACATCAATGTCCTGGAACTCAAGCGGCGTTCAACGCTCTCCAAGAGTTTCGGGACCGCTTGGTGGGACACTCAGTGGTGTTGATGTGCGACAACACCACAGTAGTGGCATATGTCAAACAGCAGGGAGGGCTAGTGTCTCTTCTTCGCTCATCAGTTGACAGTGCAGGTGCACGAGTCCGGGCCACGGCTCACTCGATAGAGCTGTCCAGCACGCTACATTCCAGGCAAGAGGAATGTAGTAGCAGACAAGCTCAGCCGTCGGGATCAGGTGATAAGGACCGAATGGTCTCTACACCAAGATGTGGCGGAAAGGCTCTTCAACCTGTGGGGGCGACCGGTCGTTAGACCTGTTTCGCCACCCGGCACAACAGAAAACTTCAGGTTTTCTTTTCAGCCGTGCCGGACCCATGGGCAGCTGCAGAGGACGCTCTCCAACACCCCTGGGACAACCTCTTCGCTTACGCCTTTCCTCCCTTCTGTCTGATTCGGAAAGTGATCAGTCGAGCGCTGGTCATCCTCCCAATCTCAAATGATCCTGGTGGCTCCCAAACGACCTCAAGCCGTTTGGTATCCGGGACCTGCTGGCTCTTCTGCGGACGCACCGAGAGAGCTACCCACCTGGCACAACCTTCTAGCCCAGCCACACGTAGAACGGTACCACCACGCAGTCCCAGTTCCTTCAACTTCACGGCTGGCTGTTATCCACCATCTCTTGCGAACGAGAGGCTTTCTTGTAGCGCAGCAACAGAGATGGCTGGACACGTCAGACAGTCCTCTGCAGCTGTGTACCAGGGGAAGTGGGCCGTCTTCTGTGGTTGGTGTCGTAGACAGGGTCTGTCTCCTCTCAGAGCCACTCTTCAGCAGGTAGCGGATTTCCTCGTGTTTTCTTTTTCTTCGCCGAGAGAAGCTCCTCTCAGTACCCACAGTTAAGGGATATAGAGCCGCCCTGGCTCTCGTCCTAAAACTGAGGGGACTGGACATCTCGAATTCGTTCGAGATATCCTTGCTAATGAGGAGCTTTCGAAAGTCTTGCCCACCCAGGGAACT
This sequence comes from Macrobrachium nipponense, assembly GCF_015104395.2. NCBI lineage: Eukaryota > Metazoa > Arthropoda > Malacostraca > Decapoda > Palaemonidae > Macrobrachium > Macrobrachium nipponense. The sequence continues at coordinate 6,150,412 of NC_087219.1, read as the reverse complement.
CAGGCCCCCTGCGTGGGATGTGACTCTCGTACTTAGGATTTGACTCGAAGACCCTTCGAGCCACTCCGAGAGTCGTCAGACAAGGGATCTGACCCTCAAGACCCTCTTCTTGCTGGCCCTGGCATCGCGAAGAAGAGTAGGGGAACTACATGGCCTTTCTTATGATGTTAAACATACCAGAGGCTGGGGATCTGTGACGCTCGATTTCGTCCCGAACTTCGTAGCTAAGACTCAGAATCCGTCGATCCCTGACGACAGGTTCGAGTCTTTCACGATCCCCTCCCCTCCCTCCTGGACTTCACCGATAACGATGCGGATGAGATGCTGCTTTGTCCTGTGAGGGCGCTACGGCGCTATCTGAAGAGAACTCGACATCTCAGGCCCTGAGTGTCGACTGCCTCTTCGTTTAGCACTGGGTCACCAAGAAAGAAGTCTCCAAGAACACGCTTTCTTTCTGGCTGCGTGAGGTGATCAGGAGAGCGTACGAAGCTGATGGTAGCGACGACATCCGTACGCTCCGTCCGAGAGCCCACGAAGTCAGAGGTATCGGACCCTCCTTTAGCGTTCTGTAAGAACTTCTCCGTGGCGCAGGTCCTGAAGGCAGGTGTCTGGGCCAACCAGACCCACCTTCACGTCCTTCTACCTTCGGGATATTGCCCACAAAGTCCTTGGATACTTTTTTCCTTGGGACCTGTGGTGGCTGCTCAACACGTTGTGTAAGCTTAACCCACCCAGCAACCCGAGCAGGCAGAACAGCATCGATTCCTGGTATGACTGGGAGAATGAATGGCGTGAATGAGAGAGTGACTGGCTTCTCTTCACCATCTTTTTCTACCTCTACCTGTGGGCAGAGGGATACGGTCGTTACCTACCCTTGCTGGAAAGGAGTCAGTATGCAGGTAAGCTCATTCACAGAGCTCCATCCTATCTCTTTAACTAGTAGATGGAGTAAAATATCCACCACTTTCTCCAACAAGGGGGAGAAAGTGGATGCCAACATGAGACAAACCCATTACTTTACATTTGCTCATGTAAAGGAAAAAGTTCTTACAATGCTGGTACGAAGAGATACGCTTGCCTCTCTCTTAGTAACTCGCCCAGAGGTCTGACCATTGATCCTGCGGTGCACACCCCGATCAATCGGACAGAGGCTTGGATCCCTCCCTCGCTCTTACGACCAGGGAGGCATTCCAGGGATGGACGAACACCAGTCTGTTCATCAAAAGACTCAGATTCCTCCCACCAAGAAGTGAATCTTCCTATTGTTAAAGGACCGAGGGTTTGTATTACGTATCGAACAAATGACAATTTGTCGAAAATTGCATTTTTCCTAACTATACAAACCTGAGGTCCTTTAACATAAAGTCCCTCCTCATGCCACCCCTCACTCTGCGTATTTTGCATGGCCAAAAGCAAAAGTGATTTTGTTTACCTCCCAGTCGCGCGGCGCGCGACGATCGGACAAGCAGTTAACTACCGTTCTCGCCCTTGTTCGAGCTTACGACCGTTGCCAGCTGCCGCTAGCTACTTCCTATTGTTAAAGGACCCTCCAAGGTTTGTATAGTTTAGGAAAAATGCAATTTTCGACAAATTGTCATTGCATATATAATTGTATTCAAATCGCGCTGTGCGCCAAACGGTTAGAGGTAACAAGTTACTTTTTTTTCGTTGTAATGTTGCACTAAATTGCGATCATTTTGATATATAACACATTGTAAAACGATAAAAGCAACACAGAGAAAAATATTATCACAAAATGATTGCATGAATTCGTAGCGTGCGGATGTAAAAAATATTTTTTAAAAATTCACCATAAATCGAAATATTGTTTATAGAGACTTGCAATTTGTTTCAAAATGAAGGAAAATGATTGAATATTACGATACTGTAAGAGTTTTAGCTTACAAATGCAGTTTTTGACCATTTCGAACGAGTTAAAGTTGACCGAATGTCGAATTTAATTGTCAAAAATTTTTTTATATGCAAATATAAAAAAATGAGAAATGCTACAACCGTCCAATAATTTTTGTTTATATTGTGCATGTTTTTTTGCGCACTTTTCACATATAAAACTTTTAAAAAGCGTAATATGAAAAGGCTCAAATATTAGGAGAAATGTGACCTACGCGTTTCCAGAGATTTTCGTCCGAGAATCGGCGCGCGGACGGAATAAAAAAATATTTTTTTCAAAATATTCACCATAAATCGAGATATTGTTCTAGAGACTTGCAATATGTTTTAAATTGAAGATATTATTGAATATAACTAGACTGTAAGATTTTTATGTTACAAATTGCGGTTTTTTTTTACCATTTCGGTTGAGGTCAAAGTTGACCGATCATAGTTTTTTTTCGTACTTATCGTACTTTATATGCAAATATTTCAAAAATGATAATGCTACAACCTTCCAATATTTTTTTGTTATATTGTGCACGTTTTTGCGCACATTTCCATATATAACCTCTAAAAAAAGCGTAATATGAAAAGGCACAAATAGGAGAATGTTGACCTACGCGTTTCCGAGATTTACGGCCGGATGAAGGTGGCGCGCACGAACGGAATAAAAATATTTTTTTGCAAATATTCACCATAAATCGAGATATTGTTCTAGAGACTTGCAATAATGTTTTAAATTGAAGATAAATGATTGAATATTACTATACTGTAAGATTTTTATGTTATATATGCGTTTTTTGACCTTTCGGTTTGAGTCAAAGTTGACCGATCGTAGTTTTTTTTGTACTTCTCGTACTTTATATGCAAATAAATTTTCAAAATGAGAAATGCTACAACCTTCAATATTTTTTGTTATATTGTGCATGTTTTTGCGCACATTTCCATATATAAAACCTTTAAAAAAAGCGTAATATGAAAAGGCTCAAATATTAGGAAAAAATGTGACCTACGCCGTTTAGGAGATTTTCGGCCGAGAATCGGCGCACGGAGGGGGAAAAAAATATTTTTTTCAAAAATTCACCATAAATCGAGATACTGTTCGTAGAGACTTGCAATTTGTTTTAAAATGAAGATAAATGAATGAATATTACTAGACTGTAGATTTTTATGTTATAAATGCGTTTTTTGACCTTTTCGGTTGAGTCAAAGTTGACCGATCGTAGTTTTTTTTCGTACTTATCGGTACTTTTATATGCAAATATTTCAAAAATGATAAATGCTACAACTTCCCAATATTTTTTGTTATATTGTGCATGGTTTTGGCGCACATTTCCATATATAAACCTTTAAAAAAAAGCGTAATATGCAAAAGGCTCCAATATTAGGAGAATGTGACCTACGTGTTTCCGAGATTTTCGGCCGAGAATCGTCGCGCGGAGGGAAAAATTTTTTTTTTTTCAAAATTCACCATAAATCGAGATACTGTTCTAGAGACTTGCAATATGTTTTTAAAATGAATGATAAATGATTGAATATTACTAGACTGTAAGATTTTTATGTTATAAAAGCGTTTTTTGACCTTTTCGGTTGAGTCAAAGTTGACCGATCGTAGTTTTTGTTTTTTTCGTACTTATCGTACTTTATATGCAAATATTTCAAAATGATAAATGCTACAACAACCTTCCAAAATTTTTTGTTATATTGTGCATGGTTTTGCGCACATTTCCATATATAAACCAAACCTTTAAAAAAAGCGTAATATGAAAAGCTCAAATATTAGGAGAATGTGACCTACGCGTTTCCGAGATTTTCGGCCGAGAATCGGCGCGCGGGAAGGGAAAAAAATATTTTTTTCAAAAATTCACCATAAATCGAGATACTGTTCTTATAGAACTTGCAATTTGTTTTAAAATGAAGATCATGATTGAAATAATACTAGACTGTAAGATTTTTATGTTATAAATGCATTTTTTTGACCTTTTCGTTGAGTCCACAAAGTTGACCGACCGTCGTAGTTTTTTTTTTGTTACTTATCGTACTTTATATGCAAAATATATTTCAAAAATGATAAATGCTACAACCTTCCATATTTTTTGTTATATTGTGCATGTTTTTGCGCACATTTCCATATATAAAAACTATAAAATAAGCGTAATATGAAAAAGGCACAAATATTAGGAGAATGTGACCTACGCGTTTCGGATATTTTCGGCCGAGAATCGGCGCAACCCGGAGGGAATACAAATATTTTTTTCAAATATTCACCATAAATCGAGATATTGTTCTAGAGACTTGCAATTTGTTTTAAAGTGAAGGTAAATGATTGAATATTACTATGACTGTAAGTAATTTTGCCTACCCAAAAAAAAAAATATTTATAATATATATATATGATATATAAATATTATATATATATATATATATATATATATATATAGTATTATATATATATAATTTTTTTTTATACGTAAAATATATATATTACATTCTTCGATTCTGGTACCAATACATAAATAAAAGGAATGCAGGTGACACTTCTCTTTTGGCACATACAATGAAATGTCTTATTATTATTTTATCATGCACACATTCAGATATATAAAAAATTGTAATAAATATAAAACTAAATATAAAATAAATGCAGAATACTCACTCGTAATCCTGACTCTTCGTTCTATTCTTGTTTTCTCCCTCCTCCATTGAAGAGTCTTGCATTTTTTTCCACTCGACATGACGAGGTACAGGTGGAGGAGGGAGACGCGCGCCCTTACTGCTGATGGACCCGGCGTTTTTTGACCTTTTCGGTTGAGTCAAAGTTGACCGATCGTAGTTTTTTTTGTACTTATCGTACTTTATATGCAAATATTTCAAAAGTGATAAATGCTACAACCTTCCAATATTTTTTGTTATATTGTGCATGTTTTTGCGCACATTTCCATATATAAAACTATAAAATAAGCGTAATATGAAAAGGCACAAATATTAGGAGAATGTGACCTACGCGTTTTTCGGATATTTCGGAGGATTTTCGGCCGAGAATCGGCGCACGGAGGGATACAAATATTTTTTTCAAATATTCACCATAAATCGAGATATTGTTCTAGAGACTTGCAATTTGTTTTAAAGTGAAGGTAAATGATTGAATATTACTAGACTGTAAGTAATTTGCCTACCCCTCCAAAAAAAAAATATATATATATATATATATATATATATATATATATATATATATATATATATATATATATATATATATATATAATATATATATATATATATTATATATATATATATATATATATATATATATATATATATATTATATATATATATATATATATATATATACTATATATATATATATATAATATATATATATATATATATATTTTTTATACGTAAAAATATATATATTACATTCTTCGATTCTGGTACCAATACATAAAATAAAAGGAATGCAAGGTGACACTTCTCTTTTCGCATACAATGAAATGTCTTATTATTATTTTATCATGCACACATTCAGATATATAAAAAATTGTAATAAATATAAAACTAAATATAAAATAAATGCAGAATACTCACTCGTAATCTGACTCTTCGTTCTATTCTTGTTTTCTCCCTCCTCCATTGAAGAGTCTTGCGATTTTTTTCCACTCGACATGACGAGGTACAGGTGGAGAGGGAGACGCGCGCCCTTACTGCTGATGGACCCGGCGGCGGCCCCGTGCGCCCTCTGCTGTCGGTTTAGGGGGCGCGCTCCAATACATGACCTTAGTGTGGTACTTTCGGTCACACTCCCCTATCCTGCAAAGAGCAACTTTGCAGAGACGACAGAAGAACCGGGTGTCTCTCCTTCTGCCATTCATATGGCACACCCGGCACCGTTTCTCTTGCCTTCGCCCTTCTAAGGCCTCCAGTATGTGTTCCCCTGGCTGCAGCCGACACGCAGGGTCCACTACCCGATGAGAAGCGGTGAATGGCGGGGCCGGCAGCAAAGAAGGGGCGTCGTCAGCAGGGGCGGCGTCGTCAGCAGGGGCGGCGGCAGCAGGGGCGTCGTCAGCCGGGGCGCGTCATAGGGGCGGGCGGCAGGTTGAGCGAAGTTGGCCCTCCTATCTGCCCTTTCCTCTAGGGGCAGATCTGCAGCTCGGGGCAGGGGGTCAGTTATGGAAGGCCACTCATTGGGATCGAAGTTGATGAGGGCATTCCCGGCTACCTCTAGGGAACTGTATGTGGGTCAACCTCGGAAGATTGTCACTGCGGTACCCCACAGTACAGTATGTAGGCATTTTGGAAGGCAACTGAAGGATGTATTTTGAGGAGCTTCTGTGTCCACCTTCTGGTTCTCCTGGCGAAGGGATAGTACTGGATGAGCTGATCAAAGAGATCAACTCCTCCCATGTGCCTGTTGTAGTGCCCAATGACAGTAGGCCGCTTGGTACGAAACTCCTCAAACACAACTCGGCCCTGTCGACGTGTCTTCTTCCGCTGTACGATATCTTCTTGGATGGGTTCATGACTCGTCGTAATCATGGGGACGAGTCGGACACCCTTCCAACAGATGACGAAGACAGCGCCCTTCCGCCGCCACTCTGTCTCTCCTCTTGCCAGGTGTTGCGGATGACTAGCGAACCTCTTGAGGACATTCGGGGCCCCACGCACCAACCGAAGGGTACCACTGACGTGAACACCTTGCTTCATACAGTTTCCTGGGCCAGGGATACCGAGTTATAATAAAATTATCCATAACAGGTGATATCCCTGGTTACGGAAACGTCCCACAAGGTTGAATACACGTCACGCAGCGTGGAGAAGACCCCGGTATACACTGAAAAGTCCACAACGTATCCAGTGTTGGCCTCAGGTAATGAGAAAGAATTTCACACCATCTTTCTTTGGCTTCTTGGGGTTATTACACTTTTTATACTAAGACGTCCTTTGTAAGGCATCATCCCCTCATCCAAAGACAGGTTCTTTCCAGGAATCACGAGATTACTACACCGCTCACGGATATAATCCAACACTGTACGCACTAAAATGAGGCGATCACTGTTATTCCGGGGTATGGGCCCACCCTTCCGGTTTGAATGGCGTTTGAAGTACCTGTCCATCGCCAGGAAATTATCAGGGACATAACGCCAGGCACATTCGGCATACATAAAAATAATTTCTCCTCCAATATTGCCTGACGTCGACAGCAGGTGTCAAACCAAAATAAATGTGGAGAAAAACCCCAAAAAATGTGCCATGTCAATGAGGTTGCAACCCCGCCATAATACGACAAGGTCGTCTTCAGCTCATACCGGCAGTACCGAGCGTAGTCCACCGTCTCGTGTACCAGGTATTCCAGCAATTCCCGCGTCAGGAAAAGCTGGATGAACCCCAAAACAGTCAGGGGTACTGGTACGGTGATCCCAGGGGTTGCCGTGAAGGGTGCATGTTAGGAGGAGTGGGGTCCTCCGTCCACCCCTCTCACTCTCCGACGACCGACCTTCACCTTGGCTGGCGCGACGAGCCGACCTTCTACGTGCCGCGCGCGCACGGGTGCGGGCACGATGCAACACGATGCACACTACCCCCCCCCCCCCCCCCCCCCCCCTTGGCCCATCACCCTCACTTAGGCCCTCACTTTCTGTATCGTCCTCTGCGATAAAACTTGAGCCCGTATCCCCACCCTCCCCCCCCTCCTCAGATTCCCCCTCGTATGCACTGAATTCGAGCTCACTTTCGGGGTGTGAGCCTCGAACGGACATTGGGGGCAAATATTCATCCTCACTTTCATCGGGACTGATGTCCTCATCACTCGATGACCATCCGCCATCAAAATGAGGACTTGCGACATGTTCCCGATCAAGCTCCGAAAGATATTCGTCTATGTCCCTTGGTTGGAGGCCTCCCAAATGCCTACGAATGCCCCTAAGGACGCCCACATGCTTCCTAGGGGTAACCAAAGGCATACGATGTGTTCCCGAAACACTTTCAGCCACACGTGGCCGCACAGAATGGCCTTGAGGCGCGGGATCATGCTGGGTGCTTGGCCCCTCGTCAGCATCCGGGTCCAAAACTCGCCTTACACGATCCCTTCCGACGGGTAAAACGCGCCTTTCACGGTTCACACGTCGTTGAGACATATCTAGGAATGTCCTGTAGCAATACAAATGCTCAAAGTCTCGCACAAGTCCAGAAAAACACGCTTTTCACGAAAGATCGCTCTCGGATGGTGCGCTACTGATGCTGGCTGGAGCGAGAAGAAGGGATATCGCGCATGCGCACCTGGGTCACGCTTCAAAACAAAACAAGGCCTTGATCCGTGAACTCCCAGCATTCCCCAAGGCGCGTGATTCAAAAGTTTTAGGCTGGTAGGCCTATAAGTATTTTTCCGCGAATTTTAAAAAAAACTTTCGTATGTCGACGTAAAATACGTCCAGTCGGCACCCGACAGACAATTTATCTCGACGTAAAATACGTTCAGTCGGCGTTTAAGGGTTAACGCTCTTGTCTCCGGACAGGAGGACTCACTCGGGTCCAGCAGATCAGACATGGTACTTCCCCCTCCTCTGCCTCTCCAATGCCTTTTCTACGTGTCTTTGGTAGGCCCGTTGCCGGCCAAGCAGGTTGACCCAGAGATAGCTAGGCTAACTCCGGGAGTGCCTCTTCATCACCTGCTGTCCAAAAACTTCTGGTTCTCACAGCAAGAGGCATTGGCCCTGGAATCTACTGCCATTGCAGCTTTCCAGACCGTCTCTTGGCTGGTGGTCCCTCACAGTATCCAGAGTCACAGCCTCCTCGGGACTTATTGTTCCTGAGGAAGACTCAGCGTTCAGGAAACTCTGCCAGTCTGGAGGGAGGGCCATCTCCTACCTCGCCCACCAGACAGCCAACCTGTTGGCCAACCTGGTTCTGAGAAGACGGGACTCAGTCCTGTCTCGGGTAACCAGAGCGGCCAGTCGAGAGGTAATGTTGGGTCTACGAAACGGACAGTTCCTGGGTTCCTCCTCTCTCTTCCCCCGAGAGATGGTGGATGCTGCGGTGGAAAAGCGGAGAACTGAGGACAGTGACCGCCTAGTACACCAGGCCGTTTCGAAGACTTCTGGGCAGTCTCGATCAACTGCGGCAAAGCCTCGGAGCTTGACTAGCGCTTCCTCCGCTCCCAAGACACTAGCACCGTCAAGGGCAGCACGAGGAAAGACCCAGCCTTCCTCTTTCGCTTCGAGGAGTGAGTGTCAGCCCTCCTCTCAAGCCGCCTCCTCTCACGGGAGAGTGGCTAAGCGGAAGGGGAAGAGAAGGAAACGCTAGGGACGGCGTTCCCCCCTCACCTGCTGCTGGAAGTGGGAGGATGCCTGGCGAGCCATTGGGCAACTATGCAGTGCTACAGAGCCGAGACCTGGGTAGTGGATGTCCTTCGGGAGGGATACCTACTGCCCTTCGAGTCGAGGCCACCCCTCACTTCACACCCAGTCCACCTTCAGATGTACATCCCCGGTTCTGCCAGGGATGTAGCACTGAAACAAGAAGCCAAGACCATGCTTAGCAAAGAAGCTATGAAGATCGTGCAAGATCAGTCACTGGGTTTCTACAGCTGACTCTTCCTGGCGGAGGAGAAGTCTACGGGGTGCTGGAGACCGGTGATAAATCTCTCTCCCTTGAACCGTTTCATTTGCCAGACTCGGTTCACGATGGAAACAGCATGCTCAGTGCTCAATTCCATCAGTTAGAACGATATCCTGCTTTCGGTGGACCTGAAGGATGCTTTATCCTCGATGGGACAGTGTACCAATTCAGGGCATTTTGTTTCAGTCTCTCAACCGCGCCACAGGTGTTCACGTGAGTGTTCATTCTGGTGTCGCCTTGGGCCAATTCAGTCGGGATATGTCTGATGAGGTATCTTGACGATTGGCTGGTCCTGGCGAGCTCCCGCTCACAGTTGCTACAGGACAGAGATCGACTCGTCGACTTATGCCGCGATCTGGGGATCGTGGTAAATGTCGAGAAGTCAGATCTCGAACAAGGCAGAGGATAAAGTACCAGGGCATGCTGATCAATACGGTACCCACACAAACTTCCCCGCAGACTCGCGGATCAGCAGGTTCAGGGAGGCAGCCAGATGGTTCCTGTCACAGTGATCGGTCACCTGTCATCACTAGAGAAGTTAGTTCCTCACGGGCGTCTTCACCTGCGGTCTCTCCAGTGGAGACTAAATGAGTGCTGGTCACAGGCACGGGATCCACAATCCTTCCTGGTTCCTCTCACAGAGGAAGTAAGGGAGGACCTGGCCTGGTGCCTAGACGACAGGAACCTCTTAATAGGAGTGCTCCTGCGTACTCCCCCTCCAGAGATGCTGTTCTCAGACGCATCGACCGAGGGTTGGGGCGCACACCTGGAAGAGTTGCTGGTTGCAGGCGTGTGGAACCATCACGACAGGCACCTTCACATCAACTTCCTGGAACTCATGACTGCATTCCTCGCACTCCAAGAGTTCCGGGAATGACTGATGGGACACTCAGTGGTGTTGATGAGTGACTACCTCACAGTAGTGGCAGGTGCACGAGTGGGCCGTAGCTCACTTGGTAGAGCTGTCAGCCAGATGCCAGAATCAGGTGATTGGGACAGAATGGTCTCTACACCCAGATGTGGCGGAAAGGCTCTTCGACCTATGGGGGCGTCCAGTAGTGGATCTGTTCACCCGGCACAACAGAAAACTTCAGGTTTTCTTCTCAGTTGTGCTGGACCCATGGCCAGTTGCAGAGGATGCATTCCAACACCCATGGGACAACCTTGTAGTTTATGCCTTTTCCCCATTCTGCCTGATTCGCAAGGTGATCAGCATAGTGCTGATCACCAGCAATCTTCGGATGATTCTGGTGGCACCCAAATGGCCTGAGGCCATTTGGTATCCGGACCTGCTGGCTCTTCTCTCGGAGGCACCGCAAGAGATTCCCCCATGGCACAACCTGCTGTGCCCCTTGGGCCCCATTTTGGCTTAAAGGAACGAAAGCAAAAGGGACGTTGATCCTCTGACCTAGGCTGAGTCAAACGGGAAGGCCCTGCCGAACTCTAATTCCTCAACGTCCTACCAGGCGATGGTCTTCTTGACTGCTGCTGGACAGGGGAAGGAGGAGGAGCCAGACATCTCCAAGGACAAGACTCCGACTTAGACACGGCCTGATGCACCAGCCTGTCTTTGGTGTCAGCCCGGCGCCAGTCTATCGCATTCTCAACCTGGGTCTGAGGAAACTAATATTGGGACTCCAACAGATCTCCGTTCCTCAATGCCAGCAAGGACTCCGTGTCAACTGATCTCTCCATCCTAGTCAAAGCCGTGTCTCTTCTAATCAGAAGAAGGTTAGCCCATAAATTAACACTGAGGTGAGCCATATACGAAAACGCCTTTTCTCCTATTGGTCAGCATCTCTCCCATGATCCCATGATGCATCTACGTAGCGGCGTGTTCTTTCGGTCACTTTGCATCATCATCGGTATCGTACACGCGCGGAATTCGTTCGTTCTATCGATTTCGTTTATTAACGTAAATTCGTTAGTGATTTCGTTGTAGTATACTTTATCATGTTGTGTGAGAACTTTACTACATACGTATACTACATAACATAATTACGTACAGTATATACGTAGTCATGGGTCCCAAGAAAGTTGAAATTCCCAGAAAGAAGAGGATGCTTTCTGTAGAGACGAAGATGGAGATAATTAAAAAGTATGAAGCTGGTATGCGATTGAGTGTGATCGCCAAGGAATATGGCCGAAATCCGTCGACAATAGGCACCATCCTTAAGCAGAAGGATGTCATCAAAGCAGCTACACCTTCCAAGGGCGTGACTATTTTGTCTAGCAAGAGGAGCCACATGCACGATGAAATGGAAACGCTGCTTCTTGTCTAGATAAAAGACAAAGAAATGGCTGGCGATACGATAACGGAGACGGCAATCTGCCACAAGGCTAGCGCTATTTTCGTCAATTTGATTGCCCAGGCCGAAGACGATGGAGGAGAAGGGACATGGACGCCAACCCAGAGTTCAAGGCTTCTCATGGGTGGTTCGAAAAATTCCGTAAACAGACTGGCATTCATTCGGTGGTGCGGCATGGGGAGGCGGCCAGCTTGGACATGAAAGCGGCCGAAACCTTTATTAAGATGTTCAACGAGATGACTCTCAACAAAGGCTACAGTTCTCAGCAAGTCTTCAACTGTGATGAGACTGGCCTTTTTTGGAAAAAAATGCCTCGTCGGACGTACATCACGGAGGAAGAGAAGAAGCTACCCTGGCATAAGCCTATGAAAGACGGGCTTACACTCGCACTTTGTTCGAACGCCAGTGGGGATTGCAAGGTGAAGCCCCTACTTGTGTATTATTTGGAGACTCCTCGAGCCTTCAAGGCCCACAAAGTGCTTAAGGAGAAGCTTCCAGTGATGTGGAGGGCTAATGCAAAAGCCTGGATAACGAGACTTTTGTTCACCGAGTGGGTAAATCTGTGTTTCGGCCCGACAGTGAAGAAATTCTTGGAAGAGAAGCGCCTCCCTCTGAAATGTCTGCTGGTGTTGGACAATGCCCCTGCTCACCCTCCTGGCCTCGAGAAAGATATCCTAGCGGAGTATTCTTTTATCAAGACTCTTTATCTTCTGCCTAACACCACCCCTCTCCTCCAGCCCATGGACCAGCAAGTGATATCGAACTTCAAGAAGCTGTATACGAAACATCTTTTCAAGAGATGTTTTGACATCACCGATACCACAAACCTCACCTTGCGTGAATTTTGGAAGGAGCATTTCGATGTTGTGATATGCATCTGACTCATCGACCAAGCTTGGCAGGAGGTTTCGAGGCGAACCTTGAATTCCTTGTGGAGGAAACTCTGGCCTGATGCCGTATCCTCCCGAGACGTCGAGGGATTCGACATGGGCAAAGCTGGTGCTGCAGATTCAGGAACAGTTAATGATCCTGAAACTGTTTCACAATCAGATCTTGATGAGATCGTTGCACTTGGCAAGTCCACGGGGCTGGTCGTCGACAAGGACGACATCAATGACCTTCTCAAGGAGCACCAAGAGGAGCTTACAACGGATGACCTGAAGGAGTTGGAGGCCATGCAACATAACGTCATTCAAGAAGAGTTCTCTAGCAGCGGCGAGGAGGACAACGACGACTCTATGCAACCGCAGAAATTAAGGATGCTCTAGCTGCTTTTCATAAGGTGCAATCATTCGTAGAAAAGAGACACCCCGAAAAGGCTTACACAGGCCGTATGCTTGCACGGTTTGATGACGTTTGCCTGAGTCGTTTCGGGAACATTGTCAAAAGCAGGCAGAAGCAATCTTCCTTGGATAGTTATTTTTTGAAAGAGGCCTTTAGTAGGAGTAAGCAAAAAGGAAGAACCAAGTGATACTACGAAAAAACAAAGTTGAAAGGGGTGAAAAAAAAAACCTAAAGTATAAAAAAGTAAAAAAAAAATGTAAAAATAAAAAAAAGAACAAAAAATTCATTTTCATACATTCAACTTACCTGTCAGATATATACATAGCTATCGACTCCGTCGTCCCCGACAGAAATTCGAATTTCGCGGCACATGCTACAGGTAGGTCAGGTGATCTACCGGCCTGCCGCTGGGTGGTAGGACTAGGAACCATTCCCGTTTTCTAATCAGATTCTCTCTGTCGCTGGGAATGTAAACATATGTTTACTTTCCCTCCTGATTTGATTTTCGTGTTTCATCGCCATCTATCTTCTGGGCCGACTTTTACAGGGAAGTACTGGATAGTTGGTTCAGCATATGCTTTTAATAACTTTTTAATAACTTTTAATGAATTAACTTCGAAGTTTTCGAAGAATAGAGGATGTGTAACTACCGAAGTTTTCGGTAGACAATTAGTACATAGTTTGCAACTTCCTATTTGAGGAAGTCAGAAAAACATAGAACTAGATATGCTTTCTTTAGAAGCTTTAATAGCTCTTGTTCTGATGAGCAGTTAGAATATTAACAGTACTAATAGTGTTGTTTCCTCATCACCTTCTTACTTCACAGAAACTACAAATTCATTTGCAATTTGAAGATAAAGGAATGTAGCTCAAGATACGAGCTATTATAAGGTAAGAAGTGATTATAGTTGTTCCCCCATTTGCAACTAGAGGGTGACGTCTGATCGGCTCTGTCTCGCTCCCAGGTCTAGACCTCTTCCAAGCTCACAGGCCCAGAGGAGAAGGAATGTCGAAAGCCTTACGGAGGTTATGGAGAATCCCCACCGATCAGGCCTCCCCTCGGCAGGTTCCGTAGGACGTCCCAGACTGCCAGAGATAGCCATTGGAAAGGCATCCTAATTCAATGTGTTCCCCTTATTATTATCGTCTTGACGAATAAGGAGAAGAAACATTCAACGGCGTAGATTAAATGAAGATGCAAGATAATCTCGTCTGGCTATCGGAACCTCAGAAGAGACGGAGAAAGGAAGACATCATTCGATAACAGTTGCGGTAGAGGCATTGCCCTATCCGGGTTCGTCCCCCATACAAGCCTGGACGGGGGGGGGGGGGGGGGGGGGGGGGGTGAGGGGGGGGGGGGGGGGGGGGGGGGGGGGGGGGGGGGGGGGTGGGGGGGGGGGGGGGGGGGGGGGGGCTCTATCCCATGGGGGTTTGAAATAGTTATTTCAATAAATTCCTCATCGGTATGTGTATATGAAAATATATCTATTCTGAGAAGAACGAATTAGATATTAAAGAATATTTGTTGATCGAATGAATTATATGAATCTCGTTTAGTGATTACACATATATATATATAACTTTTAAGCTTCTAGCTCCTCGGGCATGAAGCTCCGGTAACAAGGCTCAATGCGCCTAAAGTGTCTGAAACAAGGCGCAAAGCGCCTGAAACGAGGCGCAAAGCACCTGAAGGGCCTGAATAGAGGCGCAAAGCGCCTGAAGCACTATGAACCAGGATCTTCATCGGAAATGGAAGTCCTTCTCATTCAGAAGAAAGGGAGGGCTATGGACGAGAATGGAAGTATTGTCGAATTCTAAGCAAGATCAAATGTACAAGAGATCGGAACCTTCCGCACAAGCGAAACCATCCAGAAGGCGGAAGATTCCAGATTCAAATCTCCTTCCAGGCTCTTGGAATTTTCCAAGAAGGAATATTTTCCAAATGTGCAGAACATTTCACGTAAGCGGAATTTGACAATCACTCGGAACCTTCCGCACAAGCGGAAACTTCCAGACGTACAGAACTTTCCAGGCGAGGATCGCCTTTCAGACGCTCGGAACTTTCCAGGCGCGCGGAACCTTCCGCACAAGAAAAACTTTCCAAGCACGATACGTCTGCTAGGATCCAGGAGTATTCTGATCACGATACTCCTCCTAGGCACCAGGAGTATTCGGAACGCGATACTCCTGCCAGGTGCCAGGAGTGTTCCGATCACGATACTCCTCCCAGGCGCCAGGAGTATTCGGAACGCGATACTCCTGCCAGGCATCAGGAGTATTCCGAGCACGATACTCCTCCCAGGTGCCAGGAGTATTCGGAACGTGATACTCCTACCAGGCGCCAGGAGTATTCGGAACGTGATACTCCTACCAGGTGCCAGGAGTATTCCGATCACGATACTCCTCCTAGGAAAGCGATACTTCTGCCAGGCGCCAGGAGTATTCCGAGCACGATACTCCTCCCAGGCGCCAGGAGTATTCCGAAAACTGTGATACTCTACCAGGCGCCAGGAGTATTCCGATCACGATACTCCTCCCTAGGAAAGCGATACTTTACCAGGGCCAGGAGTATTCCGAAGCACGATACTCCTCCCAGGCGCCAGGAGTATTCGAGCACTCGAGGAGTATTCCGATCGCGATTACTCCTCCAGGCGCCAGGAGTATTCTAGGCAAGATACTCCTGCTTAGCGCCAGGCACTTTCTCCTACAAGAAGAGCCTGACAACCGCCAAGAGTCCTCCAGGCGAAAGGTGAAAGACATTCGAGGCTTCTCCTGATAGGGACGGGAGTTGTCGCATAGGCAGCCGTCGCCCTTGTCAGGATAGTCTTAATGCAATAAAGGCAAGAGCAAGTTCGGCTTTTTCCTGGCAGGGACTCAAGATGTAGCACAGGCTGCCGTAGCCCTTGTCAGGTTAGAGTCGGTACTGCTAAAAGCCCTTCACCTTTCGAAAGGAAGCGCTCTCCTCCGTTGGCTCAATCTTCTCCCAACTTGAGGAATGGAAGATAGAGCAGAATTGTGAGAATTATTTCAGCATTAGTAAGAGGATATTAAAATCATCCTCCTTCTAAAAAATAATGCAACCAACCATTTACAGACAGAGGGGCAATCGTTTGGAAGTTGAACAAGATTCGTACGAGCTCTCATTCATTGATTAAAGGCTCTTCCAGATAAGAAAGGCGTAAAATACAGACTTATCTCCAAGATAATAAAAGCTGGAGAGATTCTCTTCGATCCTCGGTTGTCATTTGCGATCTCTTTCGATTAATACTCATTCGGGTTTATTGACGAAAAGAACGAAGAGAGTAAGATTTCCATTCTTTCTCTGCATGTCGGAGAGGAAAGAATGTCGTAGAAGACTTAGTGTATACGACTACTGAATGACAAGTCATATACGCATACCATAGTTGCCTTTCTGGTTCGCTACGGAATTATCTATATCCTTACAGGATTTTCCTAGTAAGGACTTCGCTTAAAAGGTTTGTTACGACAATACCTACTCAGCTTCGGTATTTAACAAAGGTTGTTTGGCTTAAATTTGCATTATTGAGAGCTTTCTTAGGCTCGAGAATAATTTTATTATATCCCTTCATTGAAGGGAGTAACTGGCAACTCAGAATGAATGCAGCCAGGCAGTGAACGAGACGGCTGTAATTGTAACGCCAATTCAGTACCATCCGGTTCTCGGTCGTGGGCGGTTTGGTTACATCTCTCTCTCCAATGGATCGAATGGTTCACCGTATATTCCCCCTACAATCAGGGACTTAACACGAATTGAGGGGATTTTTTAGCAAACATGAATAACATCGTATTCGTTTTGCTAAGGATCTCTCTCTGCCTCGGCGAGGAAAGAATGTAGTAGAAAATTCACCTTAAGATAACGGTTACGGTTAAGCCTTATGCACACACCGTGGTTAATTACAGAATTCCTACTATCCTTACAAGAGTTTCCTAGATGAATGCTGTTTACCACAATGTGACGGTATTATAAAGGATTTTAATTCGGCAGAGCACGATTTAACCTATTTGGAAACAGACACGGAACGTAACGATCCTTACCAGGTTCGATGTGGGATTTTGCACGTCCGTGAGAACCTACTTGATCGACGATAATAACTGTTAACGTATTTTTAACATTTATTGGAAAGAGTTGTGAGAACCTGCGGGAAAAGTATTCACAGATCTCTTCGCAAGGTAGAAGATGAACGAGCTTCTTATAGATTGCTTCCTTTTCCTCGAAACAAGAGAGGTGGCAAGATACGCCATCTTTAATTTAAATAAGGGAATAAACTTTAGTCTTTTTTCCCCTAGTTATATATATTCTTAACAGATATTAAGATAAATGGGGGTCCAAAGGAAGAAGATGAATGCATCATTTTGGCAATAAAAGGTTGGATTCACAGAGGTCACGTTCTTCTCTCAGCATGTGTTGGAAGGTTTTTCATAAGAGAGTAGAGATTTATCGGAATCTATTATAAATATTGGACCTGAAAAACCTATCCACTCTGAGTCTGTCTGCGTGCAGACTGACCAGAAGTAAATATGAATGAGAGGATTTTTCAAGGGAAGCTTGATAATTCCTTCAAATATGTTAATGACATAGAGTTGCTGCAGATCGTGCTAGTTGGAAAGGGGAAACTGTCCTCTTCTGATACCTCTGTGAACCACATAATGGTTTTCTTCCCTTTCAGGGGGAAGAATCACCTTGGTATTTTATGCTATCAATGAACACAGTAAAAAGATATACTCTGTCTCGACAAAGAATATTAGAGATAGTAGAGAATTAAGATCTTCGGGATCTTATACAATACCTCTATACGATAAGAGTAGGAGATCTTATACTTAGAATGGGATCCTAATTTGGGCCTCAGATTCCGTGTTCCGACAAGATGGAACTGCTCCTCATCAAATGTTTCTCTTGGTCCTAAACGATCAAAAAGGACAAGTGAAATTTTGGGCTTTAGAATCCGGAATCAAATTCTATGAAGACTCTGCAATGGGTTCTGGCCAGCATAGTATGTTTGGCAAAAGAACTAAAGCCTTTTATTCCTGGATCAACGCTTTCAGATAGAGGTTTCGTTGTCCAGGTAATGTATTGACGTTGTCATCTACGGAAGAAGACAAGGTTTAAATGTTTACTGACAGAGTCTTGGGAACGCGATGAGGGCTCAAACTACTTCCCAAAAGGTTCAGAGAGATACATTAAAGAGCTAGAAAGCAGGAGTCCTACCAATTTCAGCTCAGAGTCTCTTCAAACTTCCAGGCTCCTTCCCTTCCTTCGGGCAAGGATAGGGAAGCTTCTGCAACGAGAAAACTCATCAACATGTAGGAGGAGAACTCGTTAGCAACGGAAGTATTCAATAAGGATCCTCCTCGGAGGAAGACTTGTCTCTCGGACTTTTAGATTTCCTATCGTCTACTGGATGTAGCTGACTAAAATCACCTCCCCTTGCCGGAAAGGCCAAAAGCTCAAAGTGAAAGAATTTCTTCCACCCTTCTCCAGTCTCCTGATAAACGATGGTGGATCTTCAGGACTTTCGGACAATGTAGCGCCAGTCAGGCGCCAAATGCCAAAACAGGCATGAAGACGCCAGAGAAAGACAGTCAATATGAACACTGTCATTGTCTGATGAGGAGAAGGAGCGGGCCTCCAACCTGGCGCAGTGCGCTAGAGGCGAACAAATCGGGAAAAAGTGTCCGATGTGGACATCGCCAGTTTTCCCCGAGACTTAACAAGCTCGAAGCTTCAGCAAGTGGGGAGAAGTCAGCCACGCGCCAGGCGCGAGGCGCCAGGCAAACAGGATGCGCCAGCCAGGCACAAGGCGCCAGCCAGGGCGAGGCGCCAAGCAGGTGCGAGGCGCCAACCAGGCGCAAAGCGCCAGCCAGGCGCAAGCCAGGCTCTAGGCTTCATCCAGATGAGATCCAGTTCAAAGAAAGTCCTAGTCTTCTTTGAAACAATGGTGATCTCTAAAGCACTTCATAAGTGACTTGATGATACCTTCAAACAGCTGAGAATTTAAAAGCTCATGAAGTGCGAGCTTTTGCAAATTCTTGTTCTTTTCGTAACAATATGTCAGGAAGACATATTAGCTTTAACATATGAGAGATGCAACTATGTGTTGACTGCTCATTACACGAAGGACGTCAAGTTAACCTACGAGAGATCCTTCTCTCTTGGTTTATACGTGTCAGCGGATACGTTGCTGGGATAAGGAGCCGACACTGATCCTTTAATAATGGGTTGAATTTATTTTAACTTAGTGAATTTTATTGAGGTTTGAAAGGAGCTTGGGGGATAACTCTTTTTCAATTCTAGCACGAACCCTCATGTTAGGAACAGGTGATCGGGGTCGGTGTTGCGCTCCTTAGTTATGCCAGTAGGCATAGGCATATTGTCATATAAGCGGATTAGCACCCACTGACAAATGCCAATTAGGCTCGACCGAGTAAGTGGATAAGACCCCATCGGTAGACCCACAAGAACTCTTGGCCACAGATCACTATCTTGCTAAGGCTCTTGAGACGAAGCAGACTCCTATGCAATAGCTAGGAAGTCGACCCTTCGTCTAGAAACACAGAGGAACCAAGGTCTATAAATACCTACAACATATGTTGTTTACCTGTCTAGTAGGTAGTTAGCTGTCTCTTGCCCTCCACCAAAGGGTGTCAGTCAGCTATGTATATATCTGACAGGTAAGTTGAATGTATGAAAATGATATTGTTATGATACAATAAAGTTTCATACATACTTACCTGGCAGATATATACGATTGAAGACCCACCCAGCTTCCCCGCAGGAGACAGGTGGAAGAGAGAATCTGATTAGAAAACGGGAATGGTTCCTAGTCCTACCACCCAGCGGCAGGCCGGTAGATCACCTGACCTACCTGTAGCGTGTGCCGTGAAATTCGAATTTCTGTCGGGGACGACGGAGTCGATAGCTATGTATATATCTGCCTGGTAAGTATGTATGAAACTTTATTGTATCATAACAATATCATTTCTGGGCTCAGCTGTGTCGCTCCCGTGAAATATGTCTGCTTTAGCACTATTTCTAGTAAAATATTGCTATAATACCAGAGAACTGCTAAATTGGACATGTCAGAAGCTTCTGACTCGCTCACCTATATAAAAGGTGTCGGTATAAAACTGGGGCGAGTGTTAAACACTACCACAGCAACCCCTCCAATTAGCCTTTTCCTCATCAAAAGACCCTAAATACGGGGAGCCGACCCATAGGTCACCCCTAGCTACCCCGTTGAAGGCGTCTGTGACGTCATACTTATCGATAGCCTTATCATGTTCGTATGTTCAAATATAGCTATTTGTTCTTTTATTTTTATTCTTGATTACGGATCGTCAATCTACCTCTTCACCCAAGTTAAGTACTGGTTCCGCCCTTTTTCAATATTTAGAGAGTGAATTTGCCTTTCGTTTTGCCTTTATTTAGGATTTTATTAGGCGTCACTTATAAGTAGCAGGCGGGCGGCAAGTCGCCTTTACGGCTTATCCTTGAATTGTACCGATTTCGAGTGGTCTTTCCCCTCCCTTCCTCTCTGCTTGTAACATGTGATATTTCAGTACATATATTTATTTATTTATTATTTCTTGGGTGGCAGTTTTAGTCGATCCTATTTTCGTTTATGTTTTGTTATTTTCATTATTTTCATGTTTTTCACGGGGGTCTTCATTCGAGCACGTTTCTTTATTTCGTGCTTCGCCGTTTATCCACCCCCCCCCCCCCCTGTTATTTTCCTTGGGGACCTTATCCTCTCTAACCAGAGCTGCCTCCGTAAGCCTAACATAGCCTATAAATGGAGGCTGTAAACCTTCGGGGAAAAACTCGAAATCCTCGAGCCTACATGTGCCGCAACCTTCTATAGTCAACATCCCATTGACAAACGGAGCGAAGTTAGCCACCCTCCAGGGATTACCGGGGTGGAAAGGAGGGAGCGTGGACCCGTCAGGCATGCTCTGAGCTTGCATCAAGCTACTAGAAGGGGCCGAAACTGCTGACTCCTGTCTGAGACCTGCAATCAGGGAGTCCTGAGCACCTAACCTGCTAAACACTTCTTCAAACCTTGCTGCAACTGAGTTGAGTAAGCTACCAAGGCTACTGACTTTATGTTAGTTTTAATATGTGTATGAACCTCTGGTGACTGCCGACTGCCCAGGCCTTGGCATTGTCTCTGATCTCTTCTTTTAAGCAAGGTTTTACCCGCAGGTTTTTCTTTAGTTTAGGAATCACAGAGAAGGAGTGCAACCTGGGAGGGGGCAAACCTCCTGTGAAAACCCATGAAGGAATTGGAAGTAGAAGGAGAGGAAGAATCAGAGTCACTCAAGGAAAGATCCCGGTGACTAACTAAGCTAGCCTCATTAACACTGTTACCTGCACCCGTGCCTAGTGTAACGGGCAAATCCTCAACCACTTCAAGTGAGACTTCCTCTAGTCCAAGGTCCGGCAATTCCGCCTCTTGCTGTTCAATAACTGAGTCTTGGATTGATTTGATAATCGGTGCCGCTAC
The DNA here is from genome assembly GCF_015104395.2 of Macrobrachium nipponense. Taxonomy (NCBI): domain Eukaryota; kingdom Metazoa; phylum Arthropoda; class Malacostraca; order Decapoda; family Palaemonidae; genus Macrobrachium; species Macrobrachium nipponense. The sequence continues at coordinate 6,128,790 of NC_087219.1, read as the reverse complement.
TTTTGGATCGACGTATCCGCAGATTTTCCGGCTGGGAAGAGCAAAGTCGCCATATCTCGGGACAGCATATACGGCTTAGCCTTCCCTACGTTCCGTCCAAACCCTCCAACCCAGATCATGAGCGGAGAGTGCAGCATCCTTAATAGACTGCTCAGCCTGTAATGCAAGGAATGTGTCAATACCAAGTAAATTCCTTGAACATTATCTATAATTATTGATTAAAGAATGTAATTTAATTTAAAGAAATTTTTAATTGATCATTTATTTTATCTCATTTTTTTTTTTTTTTTTTTTTTTTTTTTTTTTTTTTTTTTTTTTTTTTTATTTTTTTTTTTTTTTTTTTTTTTTTTTTTTTTTTTTTTTTTTTTTTTATTTTTTTTTTTTTTTTTTTTTTTTTTTTTTTTTTTTTTTTTTTTTACAATAAACATAGAACCAGCAGTGCGGTAACTTACCGAAGAGGTAGCCTGATGTACCAAGTCGTAGCAGGCAAAACAGTTTTCATGATGCCAGACCACGGAATCAGGAAGCAGCACTGCACAGGGGGCGTGGCCCCGACAAACGTCATGGCCGCACGGATCTTGCAGAGCAGCACTACAGCCGGCAACCAGACACTGAGAGGCCTGTAAGTGCAATAATATATAAGAACAATGCACACACTTAATAGATAATGGAATATATATTTTTTTTTTTTTTTTTTTTTTTTTTTTTTTTTTTTTTTTTTTTTTTTTTTTTTTTTTTTTTTTTTTTTTTTTTTTTTTATGTGCCGGAGCATTCCGGGCTATAAAGAAAAGAAAGGTATATATATTCATAAGTTAACGTCCCGGGGACTGTGTAAGGAAAAAAAAAAACCACCTGGGAGTTGTATACCCGGAGCTGTATGACCTGGGCAGGGGGGTACACGAAGTAACCCGGGACGGCCACATGAACTCGCAAGTTCCGTGCAAGAAAATAAAAATAAAAATAAAAATAAAGATAAAAATAATGATAATAATAAAAACTAAAATAACAAATATACTATCTCCGCCTACGGAAGAGTAACTTCCCTAAACATAACCCTCAATGACTCCGGGAGAGGCCGGAATCTAAACCCGCCTTATGCGAGAGGGAGTGTTTTAGGCGGGTGGATGTAAGCTCCAGGAGTGAAAGAAGCAGAGCGCAACAATCCACGGAAGCCGAGGCTGAAACGCAGTGCGACTAACAACTCCGGAGGTGGTCGGCTAAGAAGCGACACTCCCCAGCCCAAGGTCCGGGAGACCCACTACACCTCCCCCTCCGCTGGTGGGACCGGCCGTCAGCGACAAACAACGAGAGCGGCACCCAACTACGGGGAGTCCCACGATAGGGGGAGGGAGGGAGGCTGAAGGGGGGACGATCACGTGACCAGCGATTCCCCGCGAATAAAGGATCACGAGGAAAACGCAGGCAAAGCCTATGAAGGCTAGCTGCCGACCGAACACCCAAATATACATAGACAAAAATAAAATCAATTACTTAAAGCTAAGGGAAAAACATGGCTTTAACAGGGGTAATGAAAATAAGGGGCGAAAAATATAAAACGCAATGGAGGCCACTCGATGAGAGTGGGCGCAACAAGGAAAAATTACTTGCTTACCGACAAAACGAAAACAAAACGGTAAGCTGACGAAAAGAAAAAGGGGGAATTCTTGAAGTGGAAATACCAAACTAAAATAAAAGGGGGGAGGGGGGAACGGTAGATAAACACCGAAGCACGAAACAAACAAAGAAACGTGCACGAACGCCGACCCCCTTGAAAAAAACAGGAAATCATGAAAATAATAAACGTAAATCAACAAGATCGACAAAGCAACTGCCACCCAAGACATAATAAATATATACTGACAAAAATATATACTGAAATATCATAAGTTACGAGATTTATATAAATATATAGGTACTGAAAGAAGCCCGCTCGAAATTGGTACAAAACAAGGGAACGACGTAATGGCGGCTCGCTACCGCTCGCTACGGGAGGAGACGCCTAACAAAATCCTAAATAAAGGCAAAACGAAAGGCAAAATCACTCCCTAAATACAGAAAAGGGCGAACCATACTTAACTTGGGTGAAGAGGCAGATTGACGATCCATAACGAAAAAGAATAAAGAAACCAATAAAAAGAACAGATAGCTATAAAAAAGCGTGCAACGCTGGGAGGCTATCGATAAGAATGACGCCGCAGTCCCCTTCAACAGGGTAGCTGGGTGTGACCTATAGGTCGGCTCCCCGTTTTCAGGGTCTTTTGATGAGGAAAAGGCTAATTGGAGGGGTTGCTGTGGTAGTGTTTAACACTCGCCCCAGTTCTATACCGACACCTTTTATTTAGGTGAGCGAGTCAGAGACTTCTGACATGTCCAATTTAGCAGTTCTCTGGTATCATAGCAATATTTTACTAGAAATAGTGCTAAAGAGGACACATTTCACGGAGCGACACGGCTGAGCCCAGAAATAGATTTTTCCTACGTCAAAATCCCTTATTTCATTCAAGAATTTTCCCTTTTTTCTTTTCGTCAGCTTGCCGTTTCTTATCGTTTTGTCAGTAGGCAAGTAGTTTTTCCCTTTTGCGCCCACCGTTATCGAGTGGCCTTCATTGCGGTTTTATATTTTACGTAAGTTTATTTTCATTTCCCCCGTGTTAAAGCATGATTTTCTTTTAGCTTTAAGTAATTGATTTTATTTTCTCTATGTATATGTTGGATGTTAGGTCGGTTAGCCTACATAGGCTATGCCTGCGTTTTCCTCGTGATCTTTTATTTGCGAGGGTACGCTGCTCACGTGATCGTCACCCCATCAGCTCTCCCTCCCTCCCCCTCACGTGGGGCCCCCAGTAGTTGGGTGCTCCTCTCGCCTCGGTTGTCGCTGACAGCCGTTCCCATCAGCGGAGGGGGGGATGTAGAGGGTCCTCCAGGACCTTAGGTTAGTGGGTGTCGCTTCTTCAGCCGACCACCTCCGGAGTTGATGATTGCTTTGCTTATGCAGCCTCGGCTTCCGTGATTGTGTTGCGTTCTGCTTCTTTCAGCTCCCGGAGCTTACATCCATCCGCCTAAAACATTCCCTCTCCGCATAAGGCGATTTAGATTCCGGCTTCTCCGGTAGTCGTTGATGGGCTATGTTTACGGAAGTTACTCTTCGTAGCGGAGATATGATATTTGTTATTTTAGTTCTCTTTTTTATTTTTATTTTTATTTTCTTTTCTTTTTGCCACGGAACTTGCGGTTCATGTTGCCGTTCCGGGTTACTCCGTGTACACCCCGGGTCCATAAAGCTCCGGGTGGGTTTTTATTTCTTGCACAGTCCGGGACGTAAATATATGAATATATATATATATATTTTCCTTTCTTTTGCCACGGAACTTTGCGAGTTCATGTGGCTGGGTCCCGGGTTTACTTCGTAGCCCCCACTCCGGGTCATACAGCTCCGGTTTGTTTTAATTATTACACAGTTCCCCGGGACGTAAATATATGAATATATAGGTATACATATATATTTATATATATATATTATTTCAGTCCTGAATGCTCCGGCATATGACATTATTATCAATAATCCTAATAAGTCTGTGCAATTGTTCTTATATATTATTGCACTTACAGGCCACCCAACTCAGTGTCTGGTTGCCCGGTCCACAGGATCCGTGCAACCATGATGTTTGCCGGAACCATGCCCGTGCGCAGTATTGCTTACCGGTTCCGTAGTCTGGCATCACGAAAACTGCTTTTGCCTGCGACGCCTTGTGCAACAGGTACCTGTTCGGTAAGTTACCGCACTGCTTGTTCTATGCATATTGTGATGGAATTATATTACACTACTTTTGTTAGTGTAAAAAAAAAAAAAAATAAATAAAAAAAATAAAAAATAAATAAATCAATAAATAAATTAAAAAAAATAAATAAAATAAATAAATAAATAAATAAAAAAAAAATAAATAAATGAAAAAATAAATAAATAAATAATAAAATTTCTTTAAATTAAATTACATTAATTAATCAACATATGTAAGGATAATGTTCAAAGATTTTACTCGAAATTGACATTCCTTGCATTACAGACGGAGCAGTCTGTTAAGCATGCTGCACTCTCCACCCTCAAGATCTGGGTTGGAGGTTTTGGACAGAACGTAGGGAAAGCTAAGCCTTATATTCTACCTCAAGATATGGCAGCCTTCCCAGCCGGGAAAGCTGCCAGATACGTTGACCCAAAAGTCGTAGCACCAATTATCAAATCAATTCAAGATTCAGTTATGGAACAGCAAGAGGCAGAGTTGCTGGACCTTGGTTTGTAAGTAGTCTCACTTGAAGTAGTGAGGATTTGCCCGTACACTAGATATGGTTACAGGTAACAGTGTTAATGAGGCTAGCCTAGTTGGTCACCGAGTCTTTCCTCGAGTGACTCTGATTCTTCCTCTCCCTTTTACTCCCAATTCCTTCATGGGTTTCACAGGAGGTTTGCCCCCTCCCAGGTCGCATTCCTTCTCTGTGATTCCTAGATTAAAGAGAAAACCTTTGGGTAAAACCTTGCTTAAAAGCCAATCAGACACAAAGCCAAGGCCTGGGCAGGTGCCAGAGGTTCATACACATATGAAACCTAGGCCGAGATTTTTTTTCTAAGTCTGCAAATCCAAGGCCTTAAGGAGAGAACTCTTCCCATTGCCCCTCAAGTCCCATCCCTTCAACGTCTTGAGATCGGATACCTCATAAGGTACCGTAGGGAGGGCTGGAAGGTTCCCCTTTAGTCGGCAAAGACCTGTTCAACACGAATATTTTAAATCAGGTCAGTGGTCTTGCTAGCTTAGTCAGGTCAGTCGCAGCAAGGTTTGAAAGGGTGTTTTTAAAAGTTTAGGTGCACAGGACTCCCTGATTGCAGGTCTCAGACAGGAGTCGGCAGTTCTGGCACCTCCTAGTAACTTGGTGCAAGGTCAGAGCATGCCTGACGGGTCCACGCTCCCTCCGTTCCACCCTGGTGATCCTTGGAGGGTAGCGAACTTCGCTCCGTTTGTTAGCGGGATGTTGACTGCAGAAGGTTGTGGTACACATAGACTCGAGGATTTCGAGTTCTTCCCCGAAAGGTTATGGCCACCATTTATAGGTTATGTTAGGCTTATGGAGGGAGCTTCGATTAGGAAGGACAAGGTCTCCAAGGGGACTGTTATCCTTTCTAGCAATCAGGCTCATCAAGTATGGATATGGAGCCTAGAAGTGGATCTGCTCAAATACTAAGGTAACAGCATTTAAAAGCCCTTTCACGATGTTTACGTCTGATGACGGGAACTCCTTACCTTTTACATAAAAGGTAACAGGACTTACCCTTCAGGCAGTGACTCGGGAAGAGCCCCAGCTTAGCGAGACAGATCCCACATCATTGCTACTCCCAGGTAGGGAGAATTTGTGAGAAGTTTGCTGGCTACATTCTCGGTAGGCAAGCTTAAGCCAAACTGTGCAATCAACTTGTTTAGTGAGCGCCTCTGTCAGACGCACTGATCCAAGCCGAATTTGATGTAGCAGGACATGTTTGCAGGCGGGTCTCTTAACTCTCTAGTGATGACGGAGACGGCGGCTCTCTGGAGTACGCTCATGAACCGCTGTTTAGGTCATTGCGGAGTAGTTACTTTTAAGCATGCAATGTGACTCGTACGGCTTTCCGGTTACTAAGAGAAATGGCAGGAAGCATGTTCTATCCGAGGCTACGATCAGGCACGAACCCAACATGCTTCTGGCTTCCTCAATCTGGGGTGCAGATCTCTTCCCAGCTTCGGCAGTAAACGAGGTTCAGAACGAGGCATCATGTTTTAATCAAAGCATCAGATTGCGTTGGGGCATTCCTTTCAAAAGGAAATTAGAGTCTTCTTCCTCCAGTTTTAGGGCTAGGAAGGGTCGAAGAAGGTACCAACCTTTCCAAGTTCCGCAACAGCATCCTGTGCTACAAGCTGTTCTAATTCAGCAAGTTCCCCAACCTTCATCTTCTAAGGCTCAGCCTCGGCAACAGCATCAATTTGTCTTCCTTTCGCCGTCGGCTAGCCAACAGGTTCCCCCACTGTATTCAGTGTCGCCTGCTTTTAACCCGGTCTATGAGAATCGGGTATTTCAACCTTTTACCAAGGTTGCTAGGAGTTGCAGGGCTAGAGGCCCCTTTCGTCAGCGTGGAGGAACAGAAGCCCAAGGGCGAGCTAGAGGTGCATGGTCAGAAAAGGAACCCGACCCTCATCATCTCAATGAAGTTCCTCAAATAGGAGGCAGGCTGTATCTCTTTTAACATCGTTGGGGGTTCAGCAGCTGAGCCGAAAGCATAGTATCCATCTATCAGCATCCAACCCAAGGGTTGATGGATTACTCCAGGGATCTTCTCCAGAAGGGAGCAGTCTCCGGGACAAAGAACTTGAAATTTCAGAGTCGTTTATTCAGTGTCCCAAAGAAAGGGACCGACCAAAGAAGGGTGATCTTAGACTTGGTCCCGTTTAAAACTTGTACATTCCTTGCGACAAGTTATAAATGCTGACCATCTCTCAGGTACAGGCCTTACTTCCCCGTGGGGGCGTCACCACCTATATAGATCTTACAGACGCCTATTATCATGTCCCGATGGCTCGGCACTTCCATCCATTCCTGGGCTTCAAACTAGGGAAAGAAGCCTATTCCTTCAAGGTGATGCCCTTCGGGCTGAATATAGCCCCAAGGGTTTTCACGAAACTGGCGGAGGTAGTGGTGCAGGAGCTAAGGTCTCAGGTTTTATTGGTGGTGGCGTACCTAAACGACTGGCTAATCTGGGAGATGGCCAAAGACAAGTATATGAAAGCCATGGACGAGGTCATATCTTTCCTGGAATATATAGGTTTCAAGATCAACAGGACCAAGTCCTGATTGGCCCCAGAATCCAAGTTCCAGTGGCTAGGTATCCATTGGGGCTTGGATTCACACAATCTTTCCATTCCATCAGGGAAGGGGATGCCAAGGTAACAAGCCAATTCTTAAAATGCAAAAAGGCTTCGAGAAGGAATCAGGAGACGATCCTAGGCTCGCTCCAATTTGCCTCAGTCACAGACGTTCTGTTGAAAGCCAAGCTCAAGGACATCAATCGAGTTTGACGTTCAAAGGCCAATGCCAAATGTCGCGACAAGTTCGGCCGGGTACCTCTGATTCCCAAGGAACGTCTACGTCCATGGGCAATGGCCGAAACCTAGCCAAAGAGTTGCAGTTGCAGTTCCCTCCCCCGTCCCTACTGGTGCATACAGTCGCATCACTGTCAGGTTGGGGAGGTTATCCACAGCACGACAAGGTTCAGGGAACTTGGTCACCTCAGTTCCAAAAGCTTCACATCAACATCCTGGAAGCTATGGCAGTGTTTCTGACCTTAATGAAGCTCCGTCCTCTGGAGGAGAGACTTATCAGATTGGCTCTCGACAGTGCGGTAGTGATACACGGTATAAACAGAGGTGGTTCAAAGTCAAGTCATGTGAACCACGTGGTGATAGCAACTTTTTTTCTCTAGCTGACAAGAACACCTGGCATCTATCGGCTACCCATCTGGCAGGAGTCCACAATGTAGTAGCAGACGCACTGTCCCGGTCAGTCCCCCTGGAGTCAGAATGGTCACTGGACCAGGAATCCTTCAAGAGGGTTTGTAGGAGAGTACCGGGTCTGGAAGTAGATATGTTCGCTACAGGGGCAAACCACAAGCTGCCTTGTTACGTAGCCCCAAATATGGACCCTCTAGCATACGCTACGGTTGCCCTGAGTATAGGTTGGAACCAGTGGAGGGAGGTTTATTTATTCCCTCCAGTGAACCTTCTCCTGAAGGTGCTGCACAAGTTGAAATCCTTCAAAGGTCAGGTGGCTCTCATAGCTCCTTACTGGCCCAAGAATAATTGGTTTCCCCTTCTCCTGGAACTAGGTCTTCGTCCTCACCCTCTCCCGGACTTGAGGCTGTCGCAACAAGTTCAAACGGTGACTGTGTTCGATTCCTCAGGTCTTCACAAAACCCTATCTTTATGGATTTCATGAAGTTTGCAGGTAGGAGGGTAGGGGACATTGATCCACAGAACATTTTGTACTTGGAGTCAGACAAAAGAGAATCTACACTTCGCCAGTATGGTTCAGCAGTTAAACAATTGCCTACATTTCTCAGGGAATCAAATGTCAAAGTAATGACAATGAACGTGGCTATAACATTCTTCAGGACTTTATTCGAACAAGGCTTGGCAGTTGCCACAATAACAACCACTAAATCAGCTCTGAAAAAGATTTTTCTTCTCGGGTTTATTTTAAATCTATCTGAGTCTTATTTCACCCCAATCCCAAGGGCTTATGCACGCCTGCGGCTTATTCACAGGCCGTCGTCAGTGTCATGGTTTCTTAACGATGTTCTCAGGTTAGACTCTAAAACAGACAACTTCAAATGTGATTGCCAAACCCTTTTGCGTAAGGCACTGTTTTTATTAAGTCTGGCTTCAGGTGCCGGAACATCGCAGATGTCATCTTTATCTAGTGGCCAAGGGCATATAGAATTCCTTTCCTCGGGTGACGTGTTGCTTTCACCAAATAAATATTTTATGGCTAAGAATAAGAACCCCTTTGGTAAGGTGATCCCCATGGAAGGTTGTTCCGATTCCGCAACATCCTTCTTTATGTCCTGTTAAAACTCCTAAGGACTATTTATCTAGAACATCTACCCTTTCCGGAGGCCCCCCTCCCCCCCTTTTCATGTGGGGCGGTGGTGGTACCATATCTCTAAAGGGCATTGCACAGCAGTTTTTGTATTTTACCAAGAAAGTCAGCCCAGGGTCCTTTCCCAAAGTGCGTGGTATTCGGTCTATAACAACTTCTGTAAATTTCTTCAAATATATGAACTTTGATGATCTGAAGAAGTATACTTGGTCTTGGAAGTGCGCACTTGGATTTTCCAAAGCATTACCTTAAGTCTTTGGAGGATCTTAAATATCATGCAATAGCTGTAGGGAGGTCAGTGTCTCCTGCTACAACATCAATATAGTACTGTCCTTGTGTCATATGAATATTTTCCATTATGCCAGCATTATTAACATTCTACCTACCGCAGCACATTTCTTTGTTATTTGACTTGGTGTATGGTGTTAATTTATACAATTTAATATTCTATTTCGTTTCAGGGTGATGTAGCTTGGTGTTTCTCTGGTACAATTGCACGGGAGCGACACGGCTGAGCCCAGAAAAGGGATTTGACGTAGGAAAAATCTATTTCTGGGCGAGGAAGCCGTGTTGCCCAGTGAAATCCCCCCCTGGTTTTTTTTTCCCCCCCCCTCCCCCCCTTGCAGTGCACCAAGCTTCTCATTGCTATCGATAAGTATGACGTCACAGACGCCTTCAACGGGGTAGCTAGGGGTGACCTATGGGTCGGCTCCCCGTATTTAGGGTCTTTTGATGAGGAAAAGGCTAATTGGAGGGGTTGCTGTGGTAGTGTTTAACACTCGCCCCAGTTTTATACCGACACCTTTTATATAGGTGAGCGAGTCAGAAGCTTCTGACATGTCCAATTTAGCAGTTCTCTGGTATTATAGCAATATTTTACTAGAAATAGTGCTAAAGCAGACATATTTCACTGGGCGACACGGCTTCCTCGCCCAGAAATAGATTTTTCCTACGTCAAAATCCCTTTTTTATTAATGTGTTTCGTAAAGTTAAGTGTACGTATCTGCCGTTTGTCTTCCTGCTCTGTCGCCACTTTCGGAGATAGCCTCACTCGAAAGGTAAGCTTCCACATTTTACTACATACAGTATTTCTTGTATACCATGTACACTGCTACACTTTATTTACAGGTACTAAGTAGTACATATTAGCAGTACATATGTATTAAGTTAGGTATTGAATGGTCCAAATTGTTGTAGTACACGTATTTCATTGTTTATAGGTCAATTTAGCTTTATTATGAAATTTACTTGGGTGTTTTTGGAGGGCTTGGAACGGATTAACCATTTTACATGTAAAATGCGGTTCAAGATACGAAAAACTCGTGATACGAAGGCCGCCTCAGAACGGATTAATTTCGTATCTCGAGGTACCACGGTACTAACAAAATTCCTCAAATAAAATATGCCAGCAAAGTGCTGTAGTAAGGTCATTTTAATAAATAGTCTTAAAGTGATGACTCCATTACTACCATCAAACTAGGTCCAAGTTGTTAGAATAGAGAGTAGTAAAGTTGTCTAAATATGCTTTCAACTCCTGAAAAGGGAATTCCAAATCCCTCCACTACAGTGGACCATCAGCAGATCCCTCAAGCTAGTTGGAAGATTCTGTAGCTAGTGGATTTGTAGCAAATCCATCTTGTCAGAGTGAAGGATCCAATACGGACCTTCAAACCCCTCTGAAGGACGTCAAGCACATCCTGCTCACCCCTCTAAATGTCCTTTCTATCTCTATGGAAACAGACAGGAAAACATGAAAGGTAATGGCTTGTAAGTATGAAACAAAAAATAATTTTTTTATTTTGTGACTTGAATGTATGTCAGTTCTGTTGATGGCCTTATGCATTGTTGCAAATATGCTCTATATTTAATTAACTGTTGTATTTTCTTTCTTCACTCTAGGATGGACATCATATACCACCCAAATCACTTTCAGTTCAGGAAAAAGAGGAGGTACAATCCTTGGGTCTGGTACCACCTGAAGGATGGCAAATATTTAGTTTTGTTTCCCATCCAGGTACATAAAACATAAGGATTCTATGTTTGATATTTTAAGCACAGAGTTGAGTTTAGTTATAGACCAAAAAGTAGTCACTCAAAATAGGCCAGAATGTATTATAATGTGATGAAACCCAAGGTTTTTGGCTTTTTATGCTGTTGTAGCTTTATACTCTACATTTTGAGGAACATAAATGCATAAGTAATGTGGTGTATCCCACTGGTTTATCAGGAGAGTGCTATTACATAAGCTGTTTTTATCATTGGTGATAAGAAAATATTTATACAATACTTGATTCTTCATTCTCCATTAATTAAAATAAAATTCCAGATTTACTCTTAGTTCGGAACCCTTTCTCTGAGAATGGCCAGTTGAAGTGGATTGAGGCTTGCCTAAGAGAATATCCACAAAATCCCAACAAAACCAACTTGGAAATCTGTAATATTACACTGTCAGATTCATCATGGTGGGATCTGGCAACGTTGTAAGTAATCTCAAGTACTCTTTGTTAGCATTTCATTTTCTGAAAAATTAAAATTAGTTGTAGGAATATATGTATGTTTATTATATTTATTTTTAGGTTTGGTCCTACAAAAATACAAACTTTTGTCTTTGTATGGATAAGTGGTAACGAGGTATGTATAGTTTACTAGTGGCAAGTAAGTGAGAGGGGTGTTGGGTATAACCTACTCATTTGACTGTTGGTGTTCACTTTTTCTTCAGCTGCACAACTATATCTAGCTGCTGCTGCATTCTAGCATTGCTGTGATTTCTTGTTCTCCTGAGTTTATGCCTTTGCCTTGTCAGTTGGTATGTGTTGGTCTTTGTACAAGTGATGGTACCTAATTCTTCAACTTAGCAAAAGTTCAGTCAGCTTCTGTGTTGGGATGGTATGTGAACTTTTATCTTCATGCTATTTCTTGTTTTTGCAGAGGTTGGGAGTGACCTGGTCACCTGTCAAGTAGAAGTATGGGTTGGAAAGGTAGGAATCACACTCCCAAACAACCATCAGGACTGATACTGTGCACTGACCCCGGCTTCCACCGTTACAATGATTCCTGGCCATTACCACCTTTGGTAGTCCAACAATTTATTCTCTGGCAGGATTTTGGTGAACATGGATGTTCTTAGAAAAAGGGAAAAAGGAGTTGCTAAAATATGTGGCTTTCTCCTGGCTTAACTGGGAATCCATCCCTCTTTTAACTTCCAGGAGCACTTGGCTATTCCCAAAAGCACAACACTTTTGTAGGCCTAAGTGATAATTCTGCTTTGGCATTAGCTTTGTGTTTGAGACCACCATTGTTGATATTCCTAATGATCTTACTGTTCTTCCTGTTCCTGATGGTTACCTCTTTAGCAGCTCTTCTTCCATTAGGGATACCCTCTGCTCAGTCACAGGTGGATGTGGGGGAGGGTAGAGAGGGCATGTTTCTTTTTTTCTCTCTTCATCCTCCTCATCCTCACCCTCTTCCTTGCCTCTGTGTCTCTTGACCAGCAGAATGCAGGAAAACTGCTTGGAAAGCAGAAATCTTTTGGCTGTTAATTTCCTGCTATAGGCAATGATGGTCACTTGAATCATTTGTGAAAGGAGCTGAGTCCAAAGATTGCTCATATCCTATCCCAGTTGGCAGGTTCATGCTTGTGCCTGGTAGCCTCTCTTCCCCTGCTTGTACCTCTCTGGAAGTGCAAAAGGAAGATTGTGCTTTCAATGGTTGTCAGTTATCTCAGCTCCTTAAAGCCAGCTTAGTATATCCATGGATGTGTTTGTGACTGGTCCCCATGTCATCATGAGCATAACCACATTCCTATGCACAGTACCGTCCTGGACCATGCTTATACTGCCCACAGTCTAGTACTGCACAGCATAAAACCAGAAGAGTATTCTTGTGCTTGCCCTGGATTGACCAGTAGGGCCAGCTTGGCTGATTCTGTTGCCTCTTCTAGACATAAAGCTAGAAAAGGATTTTGTGCTCAGTCTCCTCTAATACCATTGGATGGTGACACTCTCTAGGTACTCATTACATTCTGCCAAATAGGTGCAGGGTCAGGCTGATGTGTCTTCTCCCTCTGTTTCAGTCAAGGGTCCTTCTCAGTTAGTAGCAGATCCTATAAGGCCTTTGTACTGGGATTAAGGAAAATTCATGAGCCTTTTACTAAATATATTTGAATGTAAACTCAATCAAACCTTAAAGCCATGACTGAGTACGTACACAGAAATTGAGTACAAGGGTAAATGTTTAAAAGGCAGTCCCCAGTTATCAGCGTGGGTTCTGTTCCTGACAGCGTGACAATAACAAACTAGCCAATAACTGAAAATCGGCGATAACAGCGCTCATCCCCGGTTATTGATACCAGGATCAGCGGCGCTCTTATGTAGGGATTGGCACTGATAATCCAGTTGTTGTCATCGCTAGGTGACCGCCATGAAAGCTAATTCTCAACACCCGAGGCCGCTGATAACCAGAGACTGCCTATGCAAATTAACTGCTAATGTAGCAGTAAATACATAACCAAAACCTTACAAGGAATAAGTAAATGAACATTTACTACATAATCACATACAGCAGCACCTCAACTCAACAGTCACTTTGGGGCCTGGCTCCCTGATAAGTACTAATAAAGACCCTGTAATGAATATGTAGCCTACACTTGCTAATAGTAATTTCACATAGCCTGGTTCCTAACCTAACTAGCCTGTACCTTAAACTAAACATTGTTTAAGGAAATATCACAACTGTGAGAGCTTCTCAACTATGTATGATCACAAGCAAATAGATAATATTACATGCTTATGCAGAATACAGTACAGGCAGTCCCTGGTTATTGGTGGATTCGGTTAATGGTAGTCCAGTTTTATGGCGCTTGTCTCCATAACACACACTGCCTTCTGGTTATTGGCACCTTAAAGTGAGAGTAATGGCACCATAAATTGCTGAGTTTCGGTTAATGGCAGTTTTTGCTTGTGAGCACTCCACCAAGAACGGAACCCCCGCCGATAACCAGGGACTGCCTGTTTAGTAAGTTATCCAGTTTCGTTGTCAGACCTGTTAAACATATCACCACTGTTCCATTTAATATACGTATAGAACATAACATACAGAATACACTCACTTCAGTGGCCCCATCATCACAAAATTTGAACCCAAGTACAGTAATCCTTCGGTTATCTGGATTAATAGAGCCAAGGGCCCATCAGATAACGGCCAAATCTGGATAAGGGCGAGTAAAAAATCTAGGGGTGTTTAAGGGTAATTACTGTATGCTTCCTCACCTAACCTTGTCAGTACCAAATGTAGTAACTGTCAACACTTAATATAGGGTACTCTGTGGACAGGGTAAGTAAGAGGCACTATTCCCATGTTGATGGTTTATTACAAAGAGTCTTAATCGTAAGGTTTCTAGGACAACTGACGTTCGCACCAAGATAGGTAATATGTGGCTAATCATAAATATAACAACATTTGATTGGGTAGTACAGTGGACCCCTTGTATTTGCATTCTCAGCATTCACGGACTCACATCTTTGCAGATTTCTTTATGAACCATATCTACCCATTATTTACAGGAAATTTGTATATTCACGGTATTTTTCTTTGAGAAATATCCACAAATTACTGTATTTTCATATCACTTTCATGATTAAATGCACTTTCGGTTATAAAACTATATTTAAAAAACCAGGACAGTAGAGACCCGGTCCTCGATCATACTAGATCTCGAAATATTCGGATTTCAGTACAAAATTTTGAGTAAATTTTGCATCTGAGCTCAAACAAAAAACTGGAATCTGACCCAATGAATCATGCTTTTTGGTTAATTATACTATAGCTAACTGTTTCTAAGTTCCGGTAGCTAAAATGTGAAAATCACGGCAGTGATTCCTTTGTTTCGGTGTAGGTTGGTACCCCATCCACTATCAGGGAATAGGTAAACAACTCTGCAAAGAAGCTCAATTTTATTTCTACCAGCTTCTGACGAAGGTCATGAGCTGTAGCTTTTTTTTTTTTTTTTTTTTTTTTTTTTTTTTTTTTTTTTTTTTTTTTTAGTTTGGATTTTGTCATTCACTGAGAGTTTCCAGTACCTTTGGTGAAGAACTCTTGATTCTTTTGTCATTTCCTTTCGACATTTATTAACTAGTCAGGCATAATTAACAGTACTTTGACCAGTTTAGAGCTTTTAGTCTGTTATTTTGAGATTTTCTCTAGCGATGTGTAACTCTAGTAAGTCGAGCATCTGTTTATGCAGCAAAGGCTGCAATACACGGTTTACTTCAGCAAAGTATGATTCCCATTCTGTTTTTGTGTTAGATTTAGGGGTCAAGGTTGATTTAACTTGTAATGAGTGTATAAGCTGGGAAGACAAACAATGGAGGGTTCTATCTTCTTACCATTCAAAGTTAGAAAAAGATAGGAAGCGTAAGGCTACTGCTAGGTATGAAAGGGCTTTAGCTAGCCAAGAATCTTCCTCTGAAGTGCCTGTGATTTCTGTTTTGTCCCCCAAACCCAGTCTTTCCTCTTTTCCACCTAATCCTGTTCCCGACTCCTATGCTTCTGATCCCAGTGCCATTGCCAGTCTCAACGCAGTTTGAATGTAAGTTTGATCTGTTAACTTACTCTATGGCTCAGCTAGGTGAGTCTGTGCATATGCTTCTTGATAAAGAAAAAAGTAGTGTTAGTGGAGGAGTTGGCTGTCTGTCCCGCCAATTCTCTTAGGTGAAGGTCCCTGACTACTCCCCCGCACCTGGGAGAAGTCATACCGGAGGCCCAAGGAAGGTTGGTGGGGTCTGCCCACGGGCAGTTGGCCCCTCAGTCGCACCTGTAGATGTTTCGCTGGTAGCAAAAGACAGCATTGTTCCGATACGTAATACAAACCATCGGTCCTTTAACAATAGGAAGTAGCTAGCGGCAGCTGGAACGGTCGTAAGCTTCGAACAAGGGGAGAACGGTAGTTAACTGCTTGTCCGACAGTCGCGTGTAAACAAATCACTTTTGCTTTCGGCCGCGGGTGTGAAGGACGTGTTCGTCATCGCTCTCTGCCCGCTTCATCGTCGTATGCTTTGTTTATATTGTGTTTTCTACTAATGGTTTGTTTGACTTGAAAATGAAACTGTAAGTACACTGTTTTCATTTTCATTACTTAATTATGAACCAACATGGAGCTATCGCCGTAGATGCGGCGATTTCCTCTCTTTTCATGAATTGAACCCTTGAATTATGTCTCGGTGCCGAGGGCGGGCGCGCTCGCGCCGAGTCATGTATTTTGGGCGAAAGTGTGTAATTGAAAAATGTAAGTACTCTTTTCATTATATTTTTGCCCTGTGCGTTCGTTGCCGAGAGCGTGATTGCGCTCGGCACGAGCCTCTTATTTTGTATGATAGAATGCAATGAAAGTGGATTCGGAATTGCAGTATTCTTTTCATTTTCATTTATTTATTTGCATAAATTTTAATTTGGATCAATTTTCGCTCTTACCCAGGAATTGATCCTTACGATTATTTTCTGTGAAAGTGAATCGCAAGTGCAGTATTCTGTTTCATTTTCATATATATTTTATGATAGCATCATATTATTATGGATCAGTTTCCGCTCTTACCCGGGAATTGATCTTTTCTTCCCCTTTAAGTATTCTACTGAAGTGAATCGCCAAGGGCAAGTATTCTGTTTTTCAGTTTTCATATTACCTTTTCACTGGCTGTGCGGGGGTAGGGGAAGCGAAGGTCTGCCAGGAAGTCGTTGGAAACAAGCTTCTCCCGCGACTCCCTTGGTATCCGATTCTTCGTCGTTGTTTCCTGCCCCCCGCCTCAGCTTCCCCTCGTTGTATTTTGTATTTGGGGTCTTCCTTGCGGGGTGGGGGTGGGGCATGTCTTCCCCCGTGCGTGAGGGAACCCCTCTTACTAATCTATCTGTGCTACCGCAGGTGCTACATCCGTGGGAGACGACCTTGGACAGGTATGGTACCACCGCGGCGGCAGGGCGTGCCTAGCATCCACGGGCTGCTGCAGCGTCTAGGCGAGGTCTGGGGCGGTCTCCACTACTACCTCCACGGCAGCTTATGCTGCTCCCCCCCCCCCCGCCTGGTCTACACTCCCCATGCTGTGTCGGTGACGCCCGTCTGCCGCTACTAGGGCCGCGGCCGTACCGATTGGGGGTGTATGCCGCCGCCGCCTGTTTTCTTCGTGTTGCCTGCCCCAGACCTTCCGCTGTTCCGCAGCTCACCCCTGGACCGGCCGCCAGTACCCAGGTTCCCGCTGGCTGCCGATGATTCTACGAGGCGATCGCTGGGCCTGCCGTACCTGCCGCTGATGTGGTTCCCGCTGCTGGCTTGGCTGTCCCTTCTGGGTCTACCGCTGCCGCTGTTCCTGCCGCTCCTGAGCTGGTTGCTGTGCCTGTCGCTCGTGGTTCCTGAGCCTGTCCATGCTGGTCCTGCCCACGGTGTGTCTTCCCCAGTCCCAGGTCCTTCCGGACAGGTGCAGTCGGGCCGTGTTGCTTCGGCCTGGATGGAGGACCTGACGACTGTCCTGCGTGAGCTGACGAGGAAGAGGAAGAAGAGGAAGGTGTCATCTTCGTCTTCATCGTCTGCTGCTGCCTCTTCCCCTTCGACTTCTAAGGCCCATAAGCCGAAGAAGAAGAAGGCTGCCTTCCCCCCTAAGAAGTCTCCTTCGGGAACTTCTAAGGGCCCGTCCCACCCTGGTGGGACGGGGGGTCCTTCTGTTGGTCTTCCTGCTCCTTCGGGAGTGGGGCCCGTCTCCCCTTCCGTAAGGAAGAGATAGACGGGGACCAGAGGAGTACCGGTTAGCACTGGTACTTCCTCGCCTGGTGCTAGCGGCGATGCCGCTACACCAGTTTCCGGCTCGGTCCTCTCGTTCGCGAGAGATCCCGAGTGTACGTTTCTCCCTCGGGAGACTGTGCAGCCCAAGTTTTCGGCGAAGAGTCGCTCGGCGCCCAAGACGCGGCACGGAGCAGAAGGTTGGTGAGAGCCGCCCTCAGGTGACTCTTGCCAGGCCATCGGCCGCTCTTGCAGCGACCAGCTGGTAACCCGGGTTTCCCCCCCCCCCCTAAGAAGGCTCCTTTCGGGAACTTCTAAGGGCTCGTTCCACTCTCCCGTGGGACTTGGGGGGGTTCTTCTGCCGGTCCTCCTGCTCTTTCGGGAACAGGGCCCGTCTCCCCTTCCGCAAGGAAGAAGAAGACGGGGACCAGAGGCGTACCGACTACCACCCTGGTACTTCCTCGCCTGGTGTTTTTTGCGGTGCTGCCAGCTACGTAGGTTCCGGCTCGGTCTCTCGTTCGCGAGAACTTCCGAGTATACGATCTCCCGCGGGAGAGCGTATAGCCAAATTTTGGCGCCAGAGTTCGCTCGGCGCCAAGTACGTGGCACGGAGCAGAAGCTGGTGAGAGCCACTCATGTGACTCTCGCCAGACCAGCGGCCGCTCTCACAGCGACCAGCTGGTAACACCCTGGTAGATGTGACTGTCTGACCAGCCACGAGCTGGCTGGGAAGAGGTTCCCTCGTTGGTGCCAGCCTCGGCTGGTGCCAGCCTCGGCTGGTACCAGCAGTATGACGCGCCACGCAGGACACGCACCGGTCTCACCGCGACAGTGGTCTCTGCAGGTCTCCTGACCGCCGCTCCCACAGGGACCGGGCGGATAGGGGGACCAGCAGCAGCTCCTCTGCACACAAGATCGGGGCCGCTGTTCTCGGTCCAGCCGTTTCCCAGGGGCTCGACTAGGCCTGCAAAGTGGCGATCGCCTGCAGCCCTCCAAGCCCGCTGGTTCTTGCCATGCAGCAGGCGAAAGAGGAGCGTCATGTCCTTCCCTCTCCCGTGCCTGCCTGCAACTTCCTCGGTTTGCACCAGGAAGAGCGAGGCACAGCGGGGTGATCGTGAGGGGCATACCCCGCACGATCCCGTCACGACGTCGTAAGTACCAGGTACGATCTTCGGACCGACCAGGACGTACGCGCAAGTGGCAGAGGAATCCGAGAGGGGTCTATCGCAGTTCCTCCTCCTTAAGGGGGAGGTTCTTGGAATGCTCTTGTTCGAGGGGCTTGACGGTCCTACTCTGCAAGATGCTAGACTTCCGAGATCAGAGGAACTTTGTCGAGGTTTATGGCGCTGATTCGTCAGCGCAACGACCTCGGGGAAGGATTGCCGCTCCCACCCAGCAGAGCCCACGTCTCTGCTCGAGTCGTTTTGCTTTTGGGCCCGAGAGGGAACCCAAACCGACGGTGGGTCTCCGCGATCGGAGCTTGACGATTCTGTCTCGAACCAGAGTCTCTCGTCTCCGGACAAGAAGGCTCTCTCAGTTCTGGCCGGTCGATCAAGCTACTTCCACCTCCTCTACTGCGACCAGCGGTTTCGTTTCTACGTGTCTTCGGACACCGTATTTAAATACTCTTCGCGGTCCTCGTGAGAGGTTTCGACCTCGACGAGGACTGGAATGAGTCGGAGGACGGTATCGGCTCTCTCCTGTCAGGTGCCGATCAGCCCCACCCAGACGACGTTCACAGTGGCGGCAGACCCTTACCTACAGTGAGAGTTCGTAACCCTCCTCGGGAAAACGTTTTCTCCTGACGATACGTTTTCATACATTCAACTTACCTGTCAGATATATACATAGCTATCGACTCCGTCGTCCCCGACAGAAATTCAAATTTCGCGGCACTCGCTACAGGTAGGTCAGGGTGATCTACCGCCCTGCTCTGGGTGGCAGGACTAGGAACTATTCCGTTTTCTAATCAGGTTCTCTCTGTCGCCGGTGGTATCAACATTGTTGTTACTTCTTCCTGACTAGAATTCTTTTTTCGCAACGCTTTTGATCATCTCTCGCTGATATTTTGGTGACGTACTTGGATCGTTGTTTGCATTCGCTATCGTGGACTGTTTTTTTGGACTTGGTTTTTGGAATTCGTGAATATGTCTGACTCTAGTGTTAGTTTCAGAGTGTGTGAATGAGGGCTGTAAGGTGAGGATTCCGAAAGCTTCGGTAGATCCTCATACTACTTGTAGTGGTTGTAGAATGGTTGAAGTGCTCGATTGAGAATACGTGTAACGAGTGTGAGAAATTGAGTGCACAAGAGTGGAAGATCTAACTTCTTACTTGAAGAAGTTAGAGAAAGATAGAGAGAGGAAGGCGGCTTACAAAACCCGCAGAATGTCTACATCTCATGATTTACTGTCTAGTTCTGTAGCTTCTTCCTCTGATAATCATGCCCATTCTGTTTCAGCCCGTTCACAAATTGCTAATCCCTCTAGTTCTGCTTCGGAAATAGCGGAACTCAGAGCTTCCCTTCAGAAAATGCAGGAAAAAATGGCAGCATTGGGAAGGTAAGGAAAGTGAATGTGGTTTCGCTAGTGATATTAGTTGTCCCCAGTGTAGTGGAGGGGGCGTCTGGTCGTCTCTGCGACGCTCCCAGGCCTAGACCTCTTCCAAGCTCCCTGGCCCGGAGGAGAAGGAAAGTCGAAAGCCGTACGGGGGTTGTGGAGAATCCCCACGATCAGGCGTCCCTTCGGCAGAATCTATCATATCACAAACTGCCAAGGACCGATATAGGAAAAGCGTCCTTCGAGAGTGCTTTTCGTCTTCTAGTTCGCCCTCTGTCCGAGAAGAGGATGGAAGGAGTCGAAACTTTCCCGTCCGCTGGAAGATTTTGAGTATGGAAATAACATGAACTCAATTCTAGTCCCGAACGCTTCTCTGAAGAAGGAGCGCCTTCGGTAATAAAGAAGGCTAGATACATTCAGACTCTGGGTCTGGAGGAGATCCTAGAGCGCCTTCCAGATCTCCCTCTCCCTGATTCGAAAGATTCCTCAACCAGAAAATTTTAATGAAATATGCAAGAACAATTAGCCTCGTTGGTAGGAGCTCTATATAAAGGAGCCTACTCGTAAGAAGGATGATAGGCTTCCTATTAAAAGATCTAAATAATACCGATCTCCTGTCGGGCGCGACGCACCCTACAGGGGAGTTGTCGCACAGCGGCCATCTGTGGGGGAGCAATGCGTTAGACAGGAGAGAAGTAAGAAAGGAAGTTACTCCTGTCAAGAGTGCGGCTCCAGCCAGGACCAGGCTCCGAGTAGGCGCAAAGAGCCAGAGTATGCAGTACACCTTCAAGATCTTCAACCAAGCGCCAAGAGTTAACTGAAGAAGAAGATCCTGTTAGGAGTAGAGCGCTTGTTAAACGGAAAGCGCCTACCAGGATCAATACTCCTACTAAACACCAATACGCATTCCGAAGGATCAGGAGTATTTGGAGCGACGTACTCCTGCCAGGCGCCAGGAGTCTTCGGACCTCGATACTCCTCCCGAGGCGCCAGGAGTATTCTGAACCTTATACTCCTCCCAGGCGCCAGGAGTATTCCGAACCTTATACTCTCCTCCCAGGCGCCAGGATATTCTGAACTTAATACTCCTCCCAGGTGCCGCCAGGAGTATTCGGAACAAGATGCGCCTACCAGAACCAGGAGTATTCGAGGCGCGCTGCGCCTGCCAGCGGCCAGGAGATTCCAAACACGTTACTCCTTCGGCGATATCCTGCTGATACACCAGGCGCATTCCCTGTATGAAGAGCCTGACATCCGACAGGAGTCATCCAAGCGTCAATCTTTTTTAGCAAAGAGAGTAACTCTTAGCCCCTCTTCAATTAGGAGTGCTTCTTCAGAAAGGAGAGAGTAAGGGAAGAAACAGAAGAAAGAAGGGAGCCTTCTCCTTCCGAGCCTATGGATGAACCCAGAAGATGCCTTCGGAGGATGAAATGAAGGAAGGATTTTCTAATTACAAAGTTCTTTCGTCCCTTCTCTTGGAAGAATATGGAGACTCGTTAACGCCAGCCGCTCCTCCTTCTCCACGCTCTCTGTTCTCGAGCACGAAAACACACAAGTCTTCCTCTTTCCTAAAAATGAAGCCTGCTATATCTATGAGGAGGGCGCTTCAATCGCTTGACTCCTGGTTCAAGAAGAAGAAGGAGTTAGGAAGGACGGTCTTTGTATGCCTCCCGCTAAACTTACAGGGAGGAGAGGCATTTGGTACGAAACGGGAGAAAATATGGATTGTCTCTGTCCGTTTCAGCTGAGTCAGACTTCTCGAGTTTAGTAGACTCATCGAGAAGACACGCCTTGAATGCAGCAAAAGTAACATGGGGGGCTTTCGGAAACGGACCACCTCCTCAAAGGGCTTTTTCACACTTTAGAAGTTTTTAACTTCTTAGATTGGTCCCTTGGGGTTCTTGCCAAGAAGTCTCATGAAAAGGAACAACTGGAACCCAGAAACCCTAAATAGCATCCTCACATGCATTGATAAGGCTGTTCAGGATGGATCGGCTGAAGTATGCTCCTCTTTGGTGCAGGAGTTTTAAAAGAAGAGGGCGGTTCACAGTGCTTTCCTCACGAAGGCCGTCTCTCCTTCGCAAAGATCCGCCTTATTGTTTGCGCCTCTCTCAGAACATCTTTTTCCCTCGCGAGTTGGTGAAGGATATTGCTCATTCGCTGACTGAAAAGGCCACCCAGGATCTCCTTAGACAATCCTCAAGGAAAAATAGGCCTGTGGCCAGTGAGGAAAAGAAAGTGGCTCGTCCAGCTCAGCAGCAGCCCTTCGAGGGAGGCCTTCCCCAGCTAGTATCTATCGCCAGAAGGAAGTCAACCGAGAAAAGGGGCAGGTCTTCCTTCCGTCCCTTTAAGAAGGGAAAGTGAGAATTCTGTCCTCCAGACACCTGTAGGAGCCAGGTTTACATTTCTTTGCGAAAGCCTGGAAGACATAGGATCGAATCCTTGGACGATGTCGATCATCAAGAAGGGTTATCTCATCCCATTAAAGGACATTCCTCCCTTGACAACATCACCGAGGGAATTGTCCGCCAGATACAGGGACCCTGTTCTGATGGATACTCTTCGTCAGATGGTGGAACAGATGTGGGACAAAAGAGCAATAGAGCTAGTGCTGGATTGCAGCTCCCCGGGGTTTTACAATCGCTTGTTTCTTGTAGCAAAAGCCTCGGGGGGATGGAGACCGGTACTGGATGTAAGTGCGCTGAACAAATTCGTAAAACAACAGAAGTTCAGCATGGAAAACGTTCTGCTTCAGCCCTTGCAGCACTGCGGCAAGGAGATTGGATGGCGTCCCTAGACCTTCAGTACGCATATTTCCACATCCCGATCCACCATTCGTCGAGGAAGTAACCTTCGATTTATGTTCGAGGGAAGAATCTATCAGTTCAGGGCCCTGTGTTTCGGCCTTTCCACGGCTCCTCAAGTCTTCACGGACGTGATGAAAAATGTATCAAGACATTTACATTTGAAAGGGATAAACGTCTCCCTGTACCTGGACGACTGGCTCATCAGAGCCAGGTCTCAAAAGCAGTGTTTGGAGGACCTGTCAACAACACTGGAATTGACAAAATCATTGGGATTGATCGTGAACCTCGAGAAGTCTCAGATGATCCCCAGCCAGAACGTGGTTTTATCTGGGGATTCAGATGGATTCTCGGGGTTTTTCGAGTTTTTCCCTCTCAAGAGAGAATAAAGAAAGGCTGTGCCACAGTATCGAACTTCTTAGGGTAAAGAGCGCACTTCAGCGAGGGAATGGCTGAGCCTTCATGGGGACCCTTTCCTCGCTCGAACAGTTCTTTCTCCTAGGAAGACTACATCTTCGTCCGCTTCAGTTCTTCCTGAGAAGTTGGAGTTGGAAGACAGGACAGCTCTCGGACACGTTTCCAATCTCGGAGGAAATAAAAAATCATTTAAAGTGGTGGTTGATTCCCTTAAAAGAAAACAAAGGAGTGTCCCTGCAAGTACGGAACCCAAGCCTGACATTGTTCTCAGACGCGTCGGAGTCGGGCTGGGGTGCAACATTGGGATCCAAAGAAGTGTCAGGCACCTGGTCGGCAGAACAGGTGTCATGGCACATAAATTGCAAGGAGCTTTTAGCAATTCACCTTGCGCTAAAGAGCTTCGAACATATAGTCAGAGGCAAGGTCGTACAGATAAACTCAGACAATACGACCGCTCTGGCTTATGTCAGAAACAAGGAGGGACTCACTCTTTCGCTCTGTACGAGCTGGCAAGAGATCTGTTGATTTGGGCGAACCAAAGGAAGGTAGTTCTTCTAACGGGTTTGTCCAACGGGGAGAGGAATGTGAGAGCGGACAGACTGAGCAGGAGGTTCCAGGTCCTTCCCACAGAATGGACACTCCACTCAGAAGTCTGTCAGAGCCTTTGGCTCCTTTGGGGGAAGCCTCAAATAGATCTTTTCGCCACATTCCTCTCCAAAAGGATAGACACATTTTGTGCCCTAGTGGAAGATCCCAGGGCTTATGCAACAGACGCCTTCCTCATGGACTGGTCAGGGATAGATGTTTACGCTTTTCCCCCGTTCAAGATACTGGGGGAAGTAGTCAGAAAATTCGTGGCATCCGAAGGAAACCAAAATGACTCTGATTGCTCCGTATTGGCCAGCTCAAATTTGGTTCACAGAGGTGATGGAGTGGACAGTGGACTTCCCCAGTCTCTTCCAAACAGAATAGATCTGCTCAAACAACCCCACTTCGAGAGGGTACCATCAAAATCTACCCGCTCTTGCTCTGACTGCCTTTCGACTATCGAAAGACTTGTCAGAGCGAGAGGGTTTTCTCGCCAGGCAGCAAGCGCAATTGCTAGAGCCCGCAGATCATCTACTAGGCGGGTGTACCAATCGAAGTGGGAAGTTTTCAGAAGCTGGTGCAGGTCGAAGAAGCTGTCCTCTTCCAGTACCTCTGTGACCGAAATAGCGGATTTCCTTCTGTTTCTTAGAGAAAAGTCGCATCTCTCTGTACCGACTATTAAGGGGTACAGGAGTATGCTGTCAGCAGTCTTTAGAAACAAGGGATTAGATCTAACGAATGATAAGGATTTGCACGACCTCATTCGTTCCTTCGAAACATCAAAGTCACTTGAACCTAAGGTTCCAAGCTGGAACTTAGATGTGGTTCTTAAATTTCTATCCTCCGAAGAATTCGAACCACCACACACTGCTTCATTTCGTAATATCACTAGAAAGTGTTTGTTTCTGATGTCTCTTGCAACGGCAAAAAGAGTCAGTGAGTTGCACGCCCTTGAATCACGAGTTGGCTTCAAAGGAGACTCTGCAATTTGTTCATTCCAGTCTCTCTTTCTTGCCAAAAACGAAAACCCTTCGAATCCCTGGCCCAGGAGCTTCGAGGTAAAAGGACTTTCTAGTTTGGTGGGCAGAGAGGCAGAAAGATCCCTTTGCCCAGTTAGAGCTCTAAAATTTTATCTGGACAGGAAGAAGCAGTGGGGGGTTCGCAAAAAGGTCTTTGGTGCTCAGTAAAAGGACCCAAGAGAGCAATGTCCAAGAACGCTTAGCCTTCTTTGTTAGAAGTGTTATTATGGAAGCTGACAATAAGAATTGTCCAGATGATTCTTTTAATCTTTTAACGAAGGGTGAGAGGCCACGAAGTTAGGGCAATCGCAACCTCTGTGGCGTTCCAAGAAATATGTCACTCAAAAACATTTTGGACGCAACTTATTGGAGATGCAACTCTGTGTTTGCATCTCATTATTTAAAAGACGTGCGAGTTACGTATGAGAAATGTTTTTCTTTAGGTCCGTTTGTGTCAGCACAGACGGTTCTGGGTAAAGGAGAGAGCACCGATCCTTAAATTGTGTACGTAACCCTCTTGTCGGATGTGTTCTCGTGTTTCCTGTGCATGGGAGTGTCAGATGTCGCACTAGCGGCCTTCACTTCGCTTCATTTGGAAATCGAGTGACAGCTGACTATTAGAGGGGTACAAAATTTTTTATTTTTGTATGTATGAGTTTTGAGTTTGTGGTTGTTTGCTAAGAGTTTGGGGATGACTCTTGGCAATCTTAGAACTAACACGGGTTAGGATCGGGTGATCGGGATCGGTTGTGTGCTCCTTAAATAAAGGCGTGTTGTCATATAAGCGGATGTGCTCCCATTGACAAACGCCAGTTAGGTTCTGTCGAGTAAGTGGATGAGACCCCATCGACAGATCCACAAGAAATCTTGGCCACAGATCACTATCTCGCTAAGGCTCTTGAGATGAAGCAGACTCCTGGGCAGTAGCCACGAAGTCTTCCATCTAATAAGTAGGAACTAAGGTTTATTAATACCTACAACATATGTTGTTTACCTGTCTAGTCAGTTAGTTAGCTGTCTCTTGCCCTCCACCAAAGGGTGTCAATCAGCTATGTATATATCTGACAGGTAAGTTGAATGTATGAAAATGATATTGTTATGATACAATAAAGTTTCATACATACTTACCTGGCAGATATATACAATTGAAGACCCACCCAGCCTCCCCGCAGGAGACAGGTGGAAGAGAGAATCTGATTAGAAAACGGGGAATAGTTCCTAGTCCTGCCACCCGAAGCAGGGCGGTAGATCACCTGAACCTACCTGTAGCGAGTGCCGCGAAATTTGAATTTCTGTCGGGGACGACGGAGTCGATAGCTATGTATATATCTGCCAGGTAAGTATGTATGAAACTTTATTGTATCATAACAATATCATTTTCCCAGACTCTGAGAGGCCATCGCCGCAAGGCGATGGCTGCTCCTACTCTTCTCCAACTGCTAGTTCCACTGGGAAGGCGAGCGAGTATCCAATTCCTCCCCCATTCCCTCTTTCCTTACGGCTACGAAGGAAATGGAGGGTGGGGATCACCTACAGAGATTTCTCTGTAGGATCCCACGTTGGGGACTGCGCTACCGGGGGACCTTCGGGTCCTACCTGACGTAAGTCCCGGTCGTGAGAGAGGGATCCTGCCCCATTCTCGATTTCTACGGGAATCGAGAGGACCACCAGCCGATATCGTTTGACGAATTCGGTGGGGGTTTCGCAGAGTGCTTAGAATTCTACGGAATTTCTAGCGCATTCAATGTTCGAGTTTTTTACGATCTCCAAACACTTAGGCGAGACCACGGTCCAAAGTGAGCGAGACGAGAATCCCCGATAATTGTTACACGATAATCGGGATCCTCGCCTATGCTCGAATTCCTGGAATTTCTAGCATTGGGAAGAAGACTGCTGCTGAAAGAAGAGTATCTCACAGTAGGCGACCAACCTGGAATAGAGAAGAACGGACGAGAACATCCAGTTTGGCTTGAACTATCGTCTTAGTTATTCTGTTCACCATTGAAGCTTTCCTTCGAGGAAGACTTCTCCTTCACTCTCTTTGATAGAGATCGAAGGTGGTCGATCTCCAATCCTTATTTTGTTTTCTTGAAGGAAAGAATTTAGGATGGAGATCGTTGTTCAGAATCCTTCAAATATACTACGTATATTAACCTCGCGACAGATTCTGCTAAGCAGTTGAATTGTCCGAGGGGTAGGCGCATATCCTAGTTACTCTACGGATTGCGACTTAGACGAGGAGTATTCTAATTGAACTGCAACTCAGGGTTGCCTGCAACCTCCCAAGAGTTTCCAGTTTCAATTTTATATACTTATGGTTTTGTCACGACAACACCATTTCAGCTTTTGTATTTACCGAAATTCGTTTCGCCTAAATATAATTGCTCGAGCATATCTTTTTATGCTCGGTGGTTCTGTTAGCGAACGCATTCCTTCGTGGGAAAGGATTACTTGGCAACTCAGGATGACGAGTCAGCGACAAGCTACTGCGTATTATGAATTGCCCGAGGCATTTCAGTACCAGCTGCCGCCTCGAGATGCACGGTGTTGGTTATGTCTTTCTCCCCTGCTTTGATTGAATACCAACCGTATCTCTGCCCAACAATCACGGACTTAAGTCTCTGATTAACGGGGATTCTCGCATACATGAATGACCATCTACTGCTGTGACGCTCGAATTCATCGCCTTCAGTATTGCGAGAATTTACAACAGAGATATCTCTTCGACTTTCATCTTTCTGTTTACCGCACGGTAACAGAATTCTGTAATAGTCTCTTGCTGCATCGCACTGCGATAATGCGAATGATTTTTGCGGAATCTGAGTTTGTCCTCAAAATATCTCGTATTCGTAGGTGTGCAATTATTCATTGTTCACCCCGGATTAGCAGATGTATTGAAAGACATCGCCTACTCCCACACCTGCCAGCTCTACTTCCAAACGTTCAGCCCATGAGAAGCAGTTCTTCAGGCGGCTCTCCCCTGTGTTTCATTACTGAAGAACGCCCCGCTTTCATTGCAACTATGACTTCTCACCGGACAGCAATGAAATAACGGTTAGCGTTTTCAGTCATTTGTAAGCACAGGTTATGAATCTTGAGAATCCTTCTCTCGATTCGTCTGTGAAGATGTAGGTTGCATTCAATGTCTACCTTCGTCTTCAACGGCACATAGTGTTGTTTCTCCTTAGCTGAGATTCAACAACTATGAGAATGTCTTGCCTTCAGGGACCTCGGTCTCTAGAAGGCAATTGACTTTCGCCTGTTGGGCACATGCCTTAAGAGAATAATCACCTCACCGTCCGGCATAGGTGACAAACAAATACACTATTTGTTTGGTCTCTCGGCATAACCCTTTAAAGGGCGAAAGTCACGTGACTTACTCGGATGCTTGGACAACTTGCCTCCTACCGAACGCAGTCAGTCGCAAGCTGTCAGAGCGCCCGAGTCAAGTTACGAACTACGCTGTTGACTTAGTTCGGCTGTTACAGAGCAATCATTACTTCGTCTTAATTGCTTGTCACAGTACCCATACCATCGACACCCACCATGGAGTGTCGGTGTCCTATCCACTACCGAGAACTTCGCTGCATGGGGATAGGAGGATGCGAGACTCTTCGTGGCAGACGGACAGACCAGTATGGGTGGGACCCTAATGGACATCGACCGAAGTCGAGAAGAGGGATAGGTCATGCGACTATTCCCTTCTTTTCCTCTGAGGAAACTGCATGACTTCTCCTGCGAAGTCAAGCATCAAGGGGATGGGGATCCGTGACGCTCGATTTCGTACCGAACTTCGTAGCGAAGACTCAGAACCTTTGTCGGTCCCCTGACGATCGGTTCGAGTCGTTCACAATCCCCTCCCTAATGTACTTCACCGCCTTCGATGTGAAGGAGATGCTGCTTTGTCCGCAAGAACTTCTCCGTGGCGCAGGTACTGAAGGCAGGGGTCTGGTCCAACCAGACCACATGCACCTCCGTTTCTTACCTTCTGGGATAGTTGCCCACCCCAGTCCTTGGATCTTTTTTCCTTGGGTACCCCATGTGGCTGCTCAACACGTTGTGTAGCGAACCCAGACCCTCGCAGGCTGAACAGCATCGAGTCCTGGTGTGACCGTAAGAAAGGATGAGTGAATGAGAGTGTGACTGGCTCCTCTTCCCATCTTTTTCTTCCCCTCTACCTGTGGGTAGAGGGACACGGTCGTCGACCCTGCTGGATAAAGGGACAAGATGCAGCGGTGATGCTACTCCAACAGAGCCTCATCCTATCCCTTTCACTATGGGATAGGTAGCGTATATCCACCACTTCCTCCAACAAGGGGGGGGAGGAAGTGGATGCCAGCTTGAGACAAACCCATAATTTTATGATTGTCTCTTGCAAACAGGAACAAGTTCTTGCTTGCTGGTACGAAGAGATACGCTTGCCTCTCTCTTAGTACTTGGCCCAGAGGCCTGACCATTGATCCTGCGGTGCACACCCCGATCAATCGGACAGGGGCTTGGATCCCTCCCTCGCTCTTACGACCAGGGAGGCATTCCAGGGATGGACGAACACCAGTCTGTTCATCAAAAGACTCAGATTCCTCCCACCAAGAAGTGAGTCTTCCTATTGTTAAAGGACCGATGGTTTGTATTACGTATCGGAACAAATGACAATTTGTCGAAAATTGCATTTTTCCTAACTATACAAACCTGAGGTCCTTTACATATAGTCCCTCCTCATGCCACCCCTCACTCTGCGTATTTTGCATGGGCCAAAAGCAAAAGTGATTTGTTTACCTCGACTGTCGGACAAGCAGTTAACTACCGTTCTCCCCTTGTTCGAAGCTTACGACCGTTCCAGCTGCCGCTAGCTACTTCCTATTGTTAAAGGACCTCAGGTTTGTATAGTTAGGAATGCAATTTTCGACAAATTGTCATATTGGAAAGGTGTCCTGGACAGTGGTCATCGTCCTTCTTCAAGCTCGGATTATTCAAGTCCAGAGAAACAGCGCCAATGTACCCATCAGGTATTGCTTAAGAAGGTAAAGGAGGTTAAACCTTCTTGTAGTTTCTGGGATAGCCCAGAGACTTTTTCTTCGGATATTTCTGATAAACATCCGGAAGGAGACTTTTCCTGACTTGTAGCGAGATGTAAGCATCCAAGGTCGGTTCGTGCTTCGGCGCCAGTGCCGCCTTTGGCTCTTCAAGCTGTACCAGTTACAGTTCACAAGCAGCCTAGGACACCAGGGCGCCAATTGTCCCCCCTGCTGTGGCTCCTGTATGTGCTGTTCCTATTAGCCATGTCGCTGTTTCCGAGCATATTTCGACTCCAAATCCTTCGCTGATGCAGGAGCGCCCATCGGCGCCTGAGACTTTGGCGCATGGACTTTCAGGGGCGCAGGAGCACCCATTAGCGCCAGAGCTCCCTTTTCCACCTGAATTGGAGTCATTCGCGGCGCTGATTCCGCCTTCAGCTCCTCGTATTTTGTCTTCTCCTCGGTTGGCGCTGCCGACCCTCATTTGTCTAATGTATCTTCTGGGAAGAGGAAGAGATTACTCCAGAAGATTCTAAACCACCATCGGCTTATGAAGCTCTTTTACGATTTTTCAAAGTTATCACAACTTTTTCAAGCCAGCTATTCCTGCCCCTCCCGCTACAACTCTTCAAATGAGTAAAGTTTCTTCAGTCTCGTGATCTCCCTCAGTTAGTGCTTTCTATTTCAACCAAGAAAGCTATGGGTGAGGTCAAAAGTTGGCTTGCAGAAAAGAGAACACAAGGGAAAGCAGTCTTCTCTTTCCCCCACTTCTTGCTTGCATAAGGGGAGACTTTCGTATTATTTCACAGGGAAGTCTCTCACTTTGGGTGTTTCTGCCTCTGCCCAAGGGGACTTCTCAAGACTTAATGAGTCTTCTCAGTGATCGGCTTTCACAGTAGCAAAACTCAGGTTTGCTTCGGCTGAGATTGACCACCTCCTTCTAAATCTTTTTAATATTTTAGAAGTTATTAATTTTATGGACGGGACTAATGGCTTCCTTGGTAAGAAAATTCAGAATGCTTCTTCAGCAATTTCTCCATCGGTTTCTTCTGACCTCTTAGGAGTTCTTTCATGTTTAGACAGAGGCATTAGCGATGGTTCCCGCCAAGTCTCTTCTACCTTTGTAATGTGCATTCTTAATAAGCTTGAGTTATGGTGCTCTTTCATGGCCAAAGGAGTTATTTTATAGTACAGAAATCAGCTCTTCTGTTCTCACCGCTGGTTTGCGAATTCATGTTTCCTCAGGATGTCATTAGTGGGATAGCTTCTGATTTGCAGAAGTGAACCCAGGATTTGCTCTCTCAATCATCCAAATGTTCCAGGGAGACTCCGCCTTTTGTCCCTAAGTCTATTTCTCCCTTGCAACAGTTACCCTTTCTTAGGGTCAAACAGAGACAGCGATCCAAGTCAAGAGGAAATGCCCGCTTTTCATTCAAAACAATTAAGAATTCTTCCTCCAAGCCCACCCCTAAGCAATGAGAAAGTCTTTCTCATGCAGCAGTAGGTGCCAGACTCCATCATTTCTAGCAAGAATGGAGCAGAGGAGGAGCAGAACAATGGGTGGTAGAGGTCCAAAGTGTGGGATACTCAATTCTGTTCATCGACTATCCACCCTTAGTCAAGCAACGCATTACATTGACAGCATACTGTCTCGGCTCAGAGAAGTACAGTGGTTCCCCCCCGTTTTTGCGGGGGATGCGCCCCCAACCCCCCACAAATAGTTTGAATCGGCGAATAGTTGGAACCCCTATTAAAACACTAAGAACAGCCTATTTTGTTAGTTAAAACTCAAGAAAAACCCACTAAAAAATTTTTATACTTGGTTTTTTAAGTTTTATCACAAAAAGTGCATTTTATGATGAAATTGGTGAAAAAACCAAGAATTTCTGGATATTTCTCTTAGAAAAATACCGCTATTAGGCAAATTTTCTGCAAAGAATGCGGGGAAATGTTCCCGAGAGAAATCCGAGAATGTGTATGTAATGTATGTGGTATGTAGCTGCATGCATGGAGGGAGACTCAAATTAGACATCCATCTTTCAAGATTTATTCTACTCTTCTGACTTACAAACATACACATGGTACACAGTAGATAATTACAAAAGTATTGCTTCTTAGTAACAGGAACAGTAACATTTCAATACATCACAACCCTCCACGCCTTAAGAAAGATCTTACAACAGTTCAGCAAAAGTATAGAATAATACAATACTCCATCTCTGGCGACATAAGCAAGTACTTATAAAAATATAGGCAACTAACAAATCAAGGCGTTGAACAGGTTTACCTATACGACTTGAACATCTCACTACAGATGTGTTCACGGGGCTAACTCTGTCAGTTACTTCACTAATATTTTCAGAATCTTGCACATTAGTTCCACTATTTTCATTCAGTTGAAAATTGGATTCAGAGGAAAGACTCTGCCTTCGACTTCTACTGTAAGGAGTGACTGTAACCAGCCCTCCTCCCAGTCCTTCTCTCGAGAAGGATCTGGGAAGAAGAAGTCGAAGAGAGGAGGGAAACGCTAGGGACGGCGTTCCCCCTCACCTGCTTCCGGAAGTGGGGGGGTGCCTGGCGAGCCATTGGGCAACATGGCAGCGCTACGGAGCAGAGACCTGGATAGTGAACGTCCTTCGGGAGGGATATTTACTACCCTTCAAGTCTCGGCCACCCCTCTTTCCAACCCGGTCCATCTGCAAACGTACGTTCCTGGTTTGACCAAGGACGTGGCGCTTCGGCAGGAAGTAGAAGCCATGCTGAGCAAACGTGCTGTGGAGATCGTATGGGATCAGTCGCCGGGCTTCTACAGTCAACTTTTCCTGGTGGAGAAGTCCTCGGGGTGCTGACCCCCAGTGATAGATCTCTCTCCCTTGAACCGATTCATTCACCAGACTCGGTTCACGATGGAAACAGCACGATCAGTGCTCGATTCCATCAGGGAAAACGACTTCATGCTTTCGGTGGATCTGAAGGACGTGTATTTCCAGATACCCATCCATCAATCCTCCATGAAGTACCTCTGCTTCATCCTTGATGGGACCCCTCGAGTAGGTTCCTTCACGTGGTGAGGGGGTAAGGGATTCTGCCTTCAAGTTTGCGAAGGCCGGATCCTGACAAAACTTTTGGCATTAACTTTTGGCATTAACTACAAAACTTTTGGCATTAACTTGCGTGGACATTTCCACTTTCGAAAAATTTTTCTGCTTGGGTGAGTCTGGGACGGGTTCGTGGTTTGGAGGGGGTTTGCATTCGAAGCTAATTATGGGAGTTGTGGTGGTGAGTCGCCACCCAATACGGTTTGGACCCAAGAGATGGTGATGGGATTTTCCCATTGCTATCTTAAGGGAGGAACCATCTCCAGGGATCAGCCCATCGGAATCCAGGGGGGGCTGGTTTTTGGGATGGGACTCCTGGCTTTTGTCCGGAAGCCCACCAATATGTTTGGAGTGGGGAGTCTGTCCCCATTAGTGGGGGTAGAACTCCCAGCAGGCAGATTGGCTTATACCTGGGCCACTGCAAGCATATTGGTGCTATCCCGAAAGGGTAGGGTATGGGGCAGACCGTGGGGAAGCAACTTCTACGTGTGCCATTGGTGGAGAATGTTGGACCCTGTCTAGTCCGCGATACCTTGTTGGTCTTCCCAAGCAGTTGTTGTGTGTGTGTGTGTGTGTATATCCTCCCCCCCCCCCCCCCTTTTTTTTTTCCTTCAAACTAACATGGATAATATGCCTAGTACATTGTCCCCTGGATCCCCCGACTCTTTGGCACCGTTGACAACCTTAGGCTTGGATAAGGACCTCCCTTTGCCATCCCCAACCTCCTCCAATGAAAACATCAAAGATTCTTTGATTGTTACTACAAGCCCTTATGTAGTTCAGAACAGAGGAAAGAATAGCAGATTTAATAATAGAAATAAGAATGCTAATCCTGATATTGGAATTTTACTTGGATCTCAAGAACCTGAGACTTATAATAAATACCTTTCTCTTGATCGACAAAAGCATTAAAGAACTGAATATATTTGATGTCCATAGAGATATTGTAAAATGCATTGGCAGAGAACCAAAGATAGCCTCTCAAGGTGAAGGAAGCTTGCTTGTGGAAGTTTCATCACCAGATGAAAGTAGAAAATTACTGTCTATTAGTGCTGTAGAAGGAAGCACAGCAAAATGCACTCCTCACAAAACAATGAATCAGTCTAAAGGAGTAGTGTATAGTACTGAACTCCTACATTATTCTGAGGACACTCTCCAAAAAGAATTTGCTGATCAAAAGGTGGTTGATGTGAGACGAATGAAGAAAAAAGTATTGGGAATATTACATCCAACACCTACTTTGATACTCACCTTTGATTGTTTGAGACTCCCTAAATTTCTGAAAGCTGCATGGCTTCACCTGCCAGTTAGACGGTATATTCCCGCTCCCAGAAGATGTTTCCATTGCCAAATGTTCGGCCATTTGATAACAACATGTAGGAAAAAAGAAAGGAATTGACCAGCCATATGCTTTA
Organism: Macrobrachium nipponense; assembly: GCF_015104395.2. NCBI lineage: Eukaryota > Metazoa > Arthropoda > Malacostraca > Decapoda > Palaemonidae > Macrobrachium > Macrobrachium nipponense. The sequence goes on along the minus strand of NC_087219.1, from coordinate 6,094,445 downwards.
ACTGTGGCAGAAAAGAGCATGAGGATTGTGAACTTACTCCATGCTGGCCTAATTGTGGGGGAGACCATAATGCAGCACATAAATCATGTATCAAGTATCTCATTGAAAAAGAAACACTTTGTATCAAGACTCAAGAGCGCATTACCTTTAAAGAAGCAAGACAAAAGACTTTGCAGAAATTCAACACCCAGAAGTCATTTGTAGATGAAGTAAAAGGAAATGAGGAAAGACAAAAGAAATTGAATCTCAAAAAGTGTAATGAAGATAAAGAAGAAAAAATGGATGCTGGGAAAATTGTCAACAAGAGGACTTTAAGTGAAGAGTCTGTAACAATGCCTGAATCAAAAGTCAAGCACCTTGAGAAAGGAGATACATTCGTAAAAAAGGTTGATTCAAAACAAAAAATGAGTAAACCTTCACCATCCTGTGGTTCAGCTGACCCTCATAGAACATCGGAATTAATGGAAAATAATGAGTCATATCCCACTATCTTATCATACAACACAGCAGCAACAAATGTAGAACCTAAGGCAAACAAAATGTTAAACTCAGTTCAGCTTGATTTAGACAATAAAATTAGACTAGCTGAAAATGATAAACCAGATACTGCAAGGGTCGAAGATAATACTAAAGATACTGCTGTTTCAAATACCATCATAAGTGATCACTTGGTACATTCAAATGACCCTCTAAGTACTCCTTCGACATCTGGAACTGTACCAAAAGTCCGTCACAAAACTCAGATGTCATCTTCGAAGAAAAAACATAACAAAACGATCTTGGACAGGGGATCATCCTCTAGAAAATAGGTACTTTCTCTGCTATACTACAATGGAACTGCCAGGGACTTCGCGCCAAATATGAAGAGGTACTATGTTTGATTAATACTTATAATCCAGTATGCTTAGCACTACAAGAGACTATGCTAAGCAACAACAAAATGCTTACTCCTAAAGAGTTTTTTGCATTCCACTCCCAATTCCCTATACAGGGAAATTCGGGTGGAAGTGCTCTTCTTGTAAGACGAGATATTGCTCACTCAAAAATACAGTTGCAAACTCAATTACAAGCTGTAGCTGTCAAAATTCACTTAAAAAAGACTTACACAATTTGTTCATTGTATCTCCCTCCTAATAACCCAATACTTGAACGACAGTTAACACAGTTGTATGAACAGCTACCCCGACCATTTCTGATATTGGGAGACTTTAATGGTCGACATGAATTTTGGGGTGACATTTTAACAAATCAAAAAGGAAACCTTATCTTATCATCAATAGAAAATTCAGATATGACCCTTTTGAATACTGAAAAACCCACCCATTTTCACATTCAGACTGGTACATTTTCATGTATTGACTTATCCATCACCAGTTCTGATACATTCATTGACTTCAACTGGGAGGTATTGGAAGATCTATACGGTAGTGATCATTTTCCAATTGTCATCAGAACTGAGAAATATGAGCTAGTATACAGAATACCTAGGTGGTGTACCAATAAGGCAAATTGGCCCCTTTTCCAGGAACTCGGTTATACTGAACTAGATGCAAAAGATATGCCAACAATAGGAGAAGCAGTGTTCTATTTAACAATGATTTTTATGTTTGCAGCAGAAAAGGCAATCCCAAAAACCAGTGGAAAATTGCATCGGAAGCCTGTTCCATGGTGGAATGTTCAATGCAAAATAAGACATAAAGCCATGAGAGCAGCTTTTACTAGGTACAGAAGACATCGCTGTGAATGCTACTCGATCTCCTTTAAAAAGGCTCGAGCCAAATTCAGATGGCAAATAAAACATGCGAAACGAGAATCATGGGCACTTTTTATATCAACAATTACCTGGAAAACACCTATGACCAAGATCTGGACAGTTATTAAGAAAATAGCAGGAAAGTACAATCCTAGTCCCCTCCCTGTTTTAAAAGTCAACGGTGAATTTATAACAGACTCAAAGGCTGTAAGCAATGTTTTTGCAGAAAATTTTGCAATGATATCAAGTAGGGATGAAAATTCTCCATTCTACAGGGAGAGAGTGTTAGCAGAGTCTGAAACACTTGATTTTACCTCTTTTAAATCTGAATCATATAATATGCCTTTTACCATGGAGGAATTTTTATTTGCTCTTAGTAATAGTAAAAACACTGCACCTGGACCTGATGAAATTTTATATGAAATGATCAAGAATACTTCAAAGGAAACAATTTTTTATTTTAAGTATTATTAATAGAATTTTTAAGGAGAGTGATTACCCAAGTGTTTGGGAAATAGCGACAGTTTTACCCTTTGTCAAGCCAGGGAAAGATTCATCTGTCCCTACAAGCTATAGACCAATAGCTTTAACATCCTGTTTTTGTAAACTTATGGAAAAAATGGTAAATTTTAGGTTGGTATGGTTTTTAGAATCAAAGAAGATTATATCATCATCTCAGTGTGGCTTTCGCCGTATGCATTCTTGCACAGATGTATTGATACGTTTGGAGAATGCAATTTGTCAGGCATTTGCTTCCAAGCAGCATTATGTGGCAGTTTTCTTTGACCTAGAAAAGGCTTATGATACTACCTGGAGGCATGGAATTATGAAAGTCTTGCATGAAATTGGTCTGCGTGGAGAACTACCACTTTTTATTAAAGTCTTTTTAAAAAACCGTTATTTTAAAGTGAGAGTAGGTAGTACTCTGTCTAATTTGAAAGAACAAGAGGAAGCAGTACCACAGGGAAGTGTGTTAAGTGTCACTCTGTTTGCCTTAGCCATAAATGGGATAGCCTTAAAAATTCCAAAAGATGTACAGGTAGTCGTCTACTTACGACCTATGCAACTTATGACAGACCGACTTTACGACAGCTACAACAATATAATAATATATAATAATATTTAATTTTATATTTAGCTAAAATACGTCGAGCGCGCGTACGATAGTTTTTCCTGCTACCGGCAGCGCGCTCATCTCCGAGAGATGCTCAGCTTTCGGCAGTGTTTCTGTGTGTTTGAGTCCTTGTACGTGGTTACTGGTTAGCCTATATTGTACATGTTTCTTTGCTCCAAACCCCAATCAAAGATGTCTTCAAAAAGAAATTCTTGCTCAGTTTCCAAGCCTGCTAAGAAGCAAGAAAAGCTATTGATCTAGACATGAAAATGAAAGTGATAAAGCAGTCTGAAGGGGGGAAGAAAGTGAGTGTAATAGCCCGCAATCTTCACCTACCGCATTCTACTGTGTCAACAATTTTAAAAGATAAGGAACGTATTCGTGAAGCAGTAAAGGGTTCAGCACCTATGAGATCAACTGTGATAACGAAACAACAAAGTGGACCCATACACGAAATGGAAAAACTATTAAATGTGTGGATTGAAAGCCAACTCCAAAAACGTGTCCCATTAAGCCTTCACATACTGCAAACGAAAGCTTTAAGTATTTTTAAGACGTTGAAGGAGCGTGCAGGAGCAGATTATACTCAAGAATTTTCAGCAAGTACAGGATGGTTCAAACGATTTAAGAAAAGATTTCAATTGCATAATGTCCGAATTACTGGGGAAGCAGCGAGTGCAGATGAGGAAGGTGCGAAAAAGTTCATTGAAAGTTTGGATGAAGTCATTGTAGAAGAAGCCTATTTACCAGAACAAATTTTCAATGTTGATGAGAGCGGGTTATTCTGGAAACGAATGCCGGAACGCTCCTTCATTTATCAAGAGGAAAAAGCCATGCCTGGATTTAAGGCATCTAAAGATAGGCTGACTTTGTTGCTTGGCGGTAATATCGCCGGGTTTAAGCTGAAGCCACTTTTGATTTATCATTCCGAAAACCCGCGAGCTCTTAAAAATGTGAATAGGCATACGCTACCAGTCTACTATCGTTCCAACAAAAAGGCATGGATGACTCAAGCACTTTTCGAAGACTGGTTCATAAACTGCTTTTATTCCCCAGGTTCGTGAATATTGTTTCGAAAACACTATTCCATTCAAGGTGTTATTACTTTTGGACAACGCACCCGGCCATCCACCTCATCTAGCCGATCTCCATCCCAACGTGAAAGTGACATTTTTACCACCCAATACAACTCCCCTCATCCAACCTATGGACCAAGGAGCTATTGCTGCCTTTAAGGCAAATTATCTAAAAACCACCTTTTCCCAAGCTATATCTGCTACAGATGATGATCCTGATTATCTTTACGTGATTCTTGGAAAAAAATACGATATTCTTAAATGCATCAAGAATATCTCTGCAGCATGGGAAGCTGTGACAAAGAAATGCATGAACGGCATTTGGAAGAATTGCGCTAAACGCAATGTGAATACTTTTGATGGGTTTGATAATGAGAATGAACTAATAATGATACGTGAAAAAATTGTGACATTAGCCAAAGGTCTATCGTTAGAATGTGAAATGGAAGAAATCGAGGAATTGCTTTACAAAGAGTCGGAAGAACTTAACAACTGAAGATCTGATTGCGCTGGAAGAGGAAAAAGTTGCTGAAGAAGAAAGGAGAGAAGCAGCAGCAGAAAAGGCGGATGAGGAGGAGGAGGAGCCACAAAGAATGTTCACGACTAAAGGCTTAGCAGAAGGTTTATCACAGTTAAATAAACTTCTAGCTCATTTTGAAGGAATGGATCCAAATACTGAAAGATTTTCAAGAATTGAACGCATGGTTCTTGATGCTTTTCGCCCATACCGGGAAATTTATGAAGAGAAGAAAAAACGGACCATTCAACCAAACTAAGCATGTTTATGTTTAAACCAACATCTCGATCTACCCCTGTCCCCACTACCAGTAGTACTACCACGGATGACCCGGACAATCCCCAGCCTTCCACCAGCAGACAATAATTTCTTTTTTTTTCAATTTCAAATGTTTCGTAATTTTTATTTTTTCTGTATGTTCATGTTTTTTCTGTACTGTAAATCAATTCTATCTATGCAATACTGTAGTTTGCCTGAAATTTATAAAGAAAAAATAATTTACTGTTAAATAAAACTTTGTGTATTACTACGTACATAGACGTGTTGGCAACAGTACAAACGGTCGCTAGAGAAAACAGCAGACGATGTTTTGTTTTATATTTTCAGAAGTAAAATTTTGTTCGAAAATGGTAAGATTCGTATTTTTGTAATTCATTTTGTATTTCTGTTTTGCAAATAAATCAAATGTAATAACAAATTATGTATTTAATTCAAACCTATAAATAAATAAATATATATAATACGTGTAGCCAATTGTCAATGCAAATGGCAGATAAGAAAATGTAAACAGACCAGACAGATGGTCTGAATGCCTACAATAAAAATGTTAAATACAGTTATAAAAGTAAGTATTAATCAAGGAGTTCGAGCATGATAAGATTTCATATGCTAAACGTAATAATAGGTACTATACATGCACATTTTTGGGATGATATAAAATGTATATGTAGGCTAGTAAGTTGTCAATGAAAATGCAAACGAACAAATACATACATGTACACGCATGTGTTTGAATATGGTAAAAAGGATACAAAGACAGCCCAAACATGATTCAATTTATTCAATATACAGAAAGAAAGACAGTATACAGTGCATACTTTGTATATAATATATGATAGATAGTATGCGGTAGGTACAGAATACATGTACATAGGCTATGTGGTTCGTAGGTATAGAATACATGTACATAGGCTATGGGGTTCGACTTATGACAAGATCAATTTACGACAGCTCTGCCAGAACCTAATGCCGTCGTAAGTAGACGACTACCTGTAATGTCAACAATGTTCGTTGATGATTTATCTATTTCGTGTGCTGCATCTAAAATGTCTGTTGCAGAGCGAAAACTCCAGTTGGTAATAAATAAGAAGACATTAGTGCAAAAGAGGTGAAAGAGGCCTTAAAATCTGTAAAAAAATGGAAAAACTGCTGGCGTGTGCGGGATAACTGCAGAGATGCTAAAAGCAGGAGGACGAAGGATGATAGAGGCATTAAGAGTTGTTTTTAGCATAGTTTGGAGAACAGAGGTGGTACCAAGTGATTGGAAAAAGGCAATTATGATACCAATATATAAAAATAAGGGAAGCAAAAGGGAGTGTGGTAACTATCGGGGCATAAGTTTACTGTCAGTCCCAGGGAAGATATTCATGAGAGTAATACTTAACAGAATAAGACCTATAGTAGAAGAGAAACTTAGAGAACAGCAGTGTGGTTTTAGAAGTGGAAGGTCAACAGTGGATCAAATTTTCACCTTAAGACAGATGATTGAGAAGAGATGGGAGTATGCAAAGCCAATATTCTGTGCTTTTATAGACTTGGAGAAAGCGTATGATTCAGTATGGAGAGATGGAATGTGGAGAGTGGCAGAACACTATGGTATACCACTGAAAGTGATAAGGATACTAAAGAACTGGTACCAAGGAGTGTGCAGCTGTGTACAGCTGGATGGACAGCAAAGTGAATGGTTCCCAGTTGGAAGTGGGCTAAGACAGGGATGTGTTATGTCACCCACCTTGTTTAATGTATATATTGACCATATAATGAGAAGAGTGATGGAGAATGAAAACAGAGGGGCTAGTATTGGTGGAGAAGTTTTAATGGATTTGGACTTTGCTGATGATGTTGCGTTGGTTGCTGATACGTGGCTGGTGCTGGTAGGTATGGTAATGAGGATGGAGACAGAGACACAGAATTTTGGCTTGAACATCAGCACAAAGAAGAGCGAGATCATGGTTGTGAGTAAGGATGATGATTGGGTTGCACATGGAGGATATGACAATCAGAGGACAGGAACTCAAGCAAGTTGAGAAGTTTGTTTACTTGGGAAGTGTGGTAACAGCAGACGGGAGGCAAATTGAAGATATACAAAGAAGAAAACTAGGAGCAGCAAGAGCTTTTGAGGTTCTGAGAAAAAACGTTTGGTCGAGGCATGAAATCAGCTTGAGAACTAAGATGAGAATATTCAATGCAGTAGTACTACCAGTCCTGATGTATGACTCGTCCACCTGGGCACTGACCAGAACAGAGGAGAAAAGGTTGGATGCTTTTGAGATGAAGCTGCTGAGAAGAATACTTGGCATTAAATGGGATGATTATGTTAGAAATGAAGACATCAGGGTGAGATTGAGGCAAAGGCCAGTCAGTACCAGGTTGAAGAGGGGAAGGCTGAAATGGTTTGGACATGTTGAGAGGATGGAAGAGAATAGAGACCCCAGGAGAGCACTGAGAGCAGTACAAATAGGAAGAAGACCGCTGGGTAGACCAAGAACGAGGTGGATAGACATAATTGTCAGGGATCTTGAGGATGAAATCCAAAACTTAGAGGAAGCGAGGGAAATGGCTCGGGATAGAGACAGATGGAGAGAAACTGTATCAGCCTTATGCCACTGGCCAGTGGCGGGAAGATAAATCTAAATCTAAATCTAAATAAATAAAGTTAACAGTTGGGCAGCTGAGCATGGTTTTAAATTTTCCTCTGCCAAAACAGTTGTTATGCATTTTTGCCGTATCAGAGGGGTTCATCCAGACCCAGATCTGTTTTTAAATGGACAGAGACTCGCATGTGTACAGGAAACAAAGTTTTTAGGCCTCATCTTTGACAGCAGGTTGACATGGGAAGCTCATCTCAGGAGCCTCAAAGTCAAATGCATGAAGGCCTTAGATGTTTTAAAAGTCTTGGGTCATACAAATTGGGGGGCTGATAGAAAGCACTTGTTACATGTTTATAAAGCAATAGTTGCTTATAAAGCAATAGTTGCTTCAAAATGACATGTGGGTCAGAAATCTACTCATCAGCTACGACAAGGAGATTGGATACTTTGAATGCAGTTCATCATGGGGAATTAGAATTGCAACAGGAGCCTTTAGATCCTCTCCAATATCTAGTTTATTAGTGGATGCAGGTGAACTGCCCTTAGGTTTGATAAGAAAATTTACCCTGTTGAAATATTGGTACCGCATACAGAGAACTCCTGAGTCCTTAGCTTACAATACTGTTTTTAAAGGCAATATTTGTATTTATGAAAAATATCCTTCATATCCAAAGCCTTTTGGATACAGGGTAAAATGTGCATTAGAGGAGCTCAATGTAATAAAAGGAAAAGTAATTCCAGCAAAATTTTCAAGATTCCCTCCATGGAAGTTGCCCTCTGTGAAATATTGTAAATGGTTTTCTGGTTGCAAGGCAGACTGTTCAGGTGATATTCTTAAGCAGGAATTCCTTTGCCATGCTGAAAAACATGATAACTCAAGGCAATTCTTTACTGATGGCTCCAAATCCAGTGCAGGCGTTGGGTTTGGAGTGGTATACCCTGACAGTAGTGTTAGCGATGCATTACCAAGTTGTGCTTCTATTTTTACTGCTGAACTTTTTAGCATTTTAACAGCCCTAAAGAAAATTGTAACTTTAGAAGGAGATAATTTTACCATTTTTAGTGATTCCAAGAGTGCCTTGGAAGCTTTGGCATCTTTTAATCCAGTACACCCTGTGGTACTGGAAATAACAGAGTGGTTGTTTTTATTAAAACAAAAACATAAGGCAGTTAACCTCTGCTGGGTTCCTTCACATGTTGGTATTGTTGGAAATGAACGAGCTGATGAATTGGCTAAGTTAGGTACATCAAAAAATCCAAGAAGTATAGCAATTCCCTGTTCAGACTACATTCCTGAAATTAAAAAGACTGTAGAATCAGTTTGGCAATTCTATTGGACAATAGAGAGTAATAATAAAATGAGAGAACTCACTGATGTAATCAACCCCTGGCTTTATATGTTGGAAGACCGTCGGAAAGAGACTGCATTATGTAGGTTACGGATCGGCCACACACGGATTACTCATGGGTTTTTAATGAACAATGACCCTGAACCATTTTGTGAGGATTGTCTTGTTCCCCTCACAGTAAAACATTTAATAGTTGAATGCCCCAGCTTAATATCAGCAAGAAACCGTCATTTTAACGTAGTTGGAAGAATGGATCTTAAACTGGATGCCATTATAGGCAGAGATTTTAATGAGGATAAGCTTTTTAGTTACCTTCGAGAAGCAGGTCTTCTTGAAAAAATTTAGGTTAGTTTGGTCAAGATGTTTGAGTTTGTGTATGTGTTAGTATGTGTCAGTGTATATCATTTGCTTTTAAGTCTTTTTAGATCAGGAAATTTTTATGTACATAAAATTTACCTCCAATTGATAGATCTATTACCATATATAATGTTTTAGTACTTTTAATATCTATTTATTTTGACAGAACTCTGTAGAATTTGGAAGTTTGCTGGGTGCCTATGTTGCTTGTATTTTTTGTTTACAATTAATTTGAAATAGGTGTGTAGGTGAGATAGGTGTGTTTTTGGGTTCTCTGTAGTTCTCTGACAGATTTTATATAAACATATTTATAGCATTTTAATTGACTTTTTCCTTTGCAATTCCTTTTAATGATACGGCGTCAATAACCTCGTCGTTGCGACGCCAGTAAGAATTAATAAATCAATCAATCAATCCTTGATGGGACGGTGTACCAATTCAGGGCACTTTGTTTCAGTCTCTCAACCGCCCCACAGGTGTTCACGCGAGTGTTCACGCTGGTGTCGGCTTGGGCCAACTCGGTAGGGATACATCTTCTGAGGTATCTCGACGATTGGTTAATCCTGGCAAGCTCCCACTCGCAGTTGCTACAGGACAAAGATAGACTCCTCGAATTCTGCTGCGATCTGGGGACCGTAGTGAATTATGAGAAGTCAGACCTCGAGCCCAAGCAGAGGATGAAGTACCTGGGCATGCTGATCGACACGGTAGCAGGGCGAGTCTTCCACGCAGACTTGCGGATCAGCAGGTTCAGGGAGGCAGCAGGACAGTTCCTGTCTCTACAGGAGCAACTAGCTCAGCAGTGGCAGGTTGTGATCGGTCACCTGTCGTATCGAGAAGCTAGTCTCTCACGGGCGTCTTCACCTGTGGTCTCTTCAGTGGAGACTAAAGGAGTGTTGGTCACAGGCAAGAGACCCTCCTTTCTTCCCCGTGTCCCTCACGGAGGAAGTGAGGCAGGATCTAGCCTGGTGGCTGGACAACGGGAACCTTGTAAGAGGAGTGCCTCTTCGCACTCCCCCCCCAGAGATGTTGCTGTTCTCAGACGCATCGGCCGAGGGATGGGGCGCACACCTGAAGGAGTTGCTGTCAGCCCGCTACATTCCAGGCAAGAGGAATGTGGTAGCCGACAAGCTCAGCCGTCGGGATCAGGTGATAGGAACCGAGTGGTCCCTCCATCCAGCCGTGGCGGAAAGGCTCTTCAACTTGTGGGGGCGTCCAGTCGTGGATCTGTTCGCCACCCGGCACAACAGAAAACTCCAGGTTTTCTACTCGGTTGTGCCGAACCCATGGGCAGCTGCAGAGGACGCTCTTCAACACCCGTGGGACAACCTCTTCGTTTACGCCTTTCCCCCGTTCTGTCTGATCCGCAAAGTGATCAGCAGGGCGCTGATCACCGAGAATCTTCGGATGATCCTGTTGGCACCCAAACGGCCTCAAGCTGTTTGGTACCTGGATTTGCTGGCTCTGCTTGCCGAAGCACCAAGAGAGATTCCCCCCCTGGCACAACCTCCTGTGCCAGCCACACGTAGAACGGTACCACCGGTCTGTAAGTCCCTGTGTCTTCACGGCTGGCTGTTATCCACCATCTCTTGCGAGCGAGAGGCTTTTCTCGCAGCGCAGCAACAGAGATGGCTGGATACCTCAGACAGTCCTCTGCAGCTGTCTACCAGGGGAAGTTGTCCATCTTCTGTGGTTGGTGTCTCTCCTCTCAGAGCCACTCTTCAGCAGGTAGCGGATTTCCTCGTCTTCCTTCGCTGAGAGAAGCTCCTCTCCGTCTCTGCAGTTAAAGGATACAGAGCCACCCTGGCCCTAGTCCTTAAACTGCGAGGTGTGGATATCTCCTCTTTCGAGATCTCCCTCCTGATGAAGAGCTTCGAGAGGTCTTGCCCACCCAGGGAACTCAGCCCCCCGGGGTGGAATGTGACTCTCATCCTTAGGAGTTTGACTCGCAGACCCTTCGAGCCACTCTGAGAGTCATCAGACAGGGATCTGACCCTCAAGACCCTCTTCCTGCTGGCTCTGGCATCGGCGAAGAGAGTAGGGGAACTTCATGGTCTTTCCTGCGACGTCAAGCATTCCAGGGGATGGGGATCTGTGACGCTCGAATTCGTCCCGAACTTCGTAGCGAAGACTCAGAATCCTTCGGTCCCTGACGACCGGTTCGAGTCTTTCACGATCCCCTCCATGAAGGACTTCACTGATAATGATGTGGATGAGATGCTGCTTTGTCCTGTGAGGGCGCTATGGCGCTATCTGAAGAGAACTCGGTACCTCAGGCCTGAGTGTCGACGCCTCTTCGTTAGCACTGGGTTTACCAAGAAAAGTTTCCAAGAATACTCTTTCTTTCCGGCTGCGTGAGGTGATCAGGAGGGCGTACGACACGGATGGTAGTGACGACACTCGTACCCTTTGTCCAAGAGCCCACGAAGTCAGTGGTATTGGTCCAACCCCAGCCTTCAGGTTCTGAAGGCAGGGGTTTTGGCCAACCAGACCACCTTCACTTCGTTCCGCAAGAACTTCTCCCTGGCGTAGGTTTGGAAGGCAGGGGTTTTGGGCCAACCAGTCCACCTTCACTTCATTCTACCTTCGGGATATTACCCACAGGTCCTTGAACACTTTTTCCTTGGGACCCGTGGTGGCTGCTCAACAAGTTGTGTAGTCTACCCAGCACCCGAGCGGACAGAACAGCATCGCATCCTTGTGTGACTGCATGAATGGATGAGTGAAAGAGAGTGTGACTGGCTTCTCTTCCTCCTTCATTCTCCTCCTCTACCTGTGGGCAGAGGGCTGCGGTCATCACTACGCTGAACAGGAGGCCAATGCAGGTAAGCTACACAACTAAGCTCCATCCTATCCTTTTCAGTAGGGATAGGAGTATTTATCCGCCACTCCCCAACAAAGGGGGGGGAGTGGAAGCCAACAAGAGACAAACCCATGACTTCATTTTGGCTCTTGAAGTAAGAACTAGTTCTTGCCTTTTGCTATTTATAAGAGGTACGCTTGCCTCCCTCTTATAAATTTGGTCCAGAAGTCTGACCACTGATCCTGCGGTGCACACCCTGATCAGCTGGGCAGAGGCTAGGATTCCTCCCTCTGCTCTTATGACCAGGGAGGGAACCAAGGTAGGATGAACACCAGTCTGTTCATAAGACTCAGATTCCACCCACCAAGAAGTGAGTCTTCCTATTGTTAAAGGACCAAGGGTTTGTATATGTATCGGAACAAATAACAATTTGTCGAAAATTGTATCTCTGGGCTCCAACTGTGCCGCTCCGTGAAATGCTCCTTTTAGCATCATTTCTAAGGTATATAACTGCTATATATTACCAGAGAAAAAGTTGCATTGGAATGCTAGGGATACTCGCTCACCTATATAAGGTGTCGGTATAGTAACTGGGGCGTGAAAACCACTGTCAGAGGTCTCGTGCCATTTAGATCTCTCCTCCTTCAAATTCCCCCGTTACTACGAGGTGCCTATCTACATCCCGCTACTGTTCGCTACTACTACTACTTCCACCCACGCGATCCCGCCCACTCCTTTCATAGCATCGTTGAAGATTGCACGCGTTGCTTTTTGGCATCTGTGATTTGGTGTTTTGTGCAAGATGTCGGATCTTTTGGAAGCTTCTGCCACCAAGTTGAGTATTAAAATTATCAGTTTTGGGGTTCTGGAAGTAGCGATATTCGATACATTCAATTACTTAGGCAATTTAAGTATCGGGAGTCGGAGAATACCGCTCCCTGTCAGCCATTTTGATGTCGCTACCTCCGAGAGCTTTTGTTTACATGACGAATAGCAATTAGTTCCTCATACTAATTGTGTTCCGTTTTTATCCTTAACATCGTGCATGTTCATTGCCATTTCGCAAGGTTTTACGCGATGCTATTATATTACAAAACTTTTAATTAGGTTGTGGGCTCGCATGGCTGCCCGACTGGGCCGTGTACAACCTCGGAAGGTAGCCTACACCAGTACGAGTTCTGGTGTATTGAGTAATTTTAACTTTAAGGATTAGTTTAACTCTTATTAGTGTAAGTTTGTTAACCATTCTTATATATAAGAGATAGGTCCTTTAGTTAAGGTTATGATAGAGAGGAACCTCGTGATCGCAGGATTATATCCTTAATCAATTCTATCGTCCCAAATCGGTATATTACCCGATTGGGTATATCTAACAGTTAAGTGTTGCAGTCTTCCCGACCAGGTCAGTAGCTACCCAAATTTGGAGGGCTAGGCTAAACGCAAAAATACCATTCACGTTTTACCCCCCCTCCCCTATGTTCCTCTCTTGCCCGAGATATTCACATTAATTTCTCTTTTTGCTTGCCATCATAACATATATAATATTTGTTTCATTATATAATCGTTAATGTGTATTTTATGGTCATTCTGTTAGGCTATGCTTGTTGGGATCACATGGAGCCACTGTTTCTCGGAGGGTTGTCCCACCTGGCCGGTTACAGGTCCACTTGATTGCCATGAGCCATGCTCATAGGCTGGTTCCCGCTTGCTACCCACCTCGGTGGAGTACACCTCACCTCATCCCTCTCACGGGGTACCACATGACTCACTCTCAATAGAGATTAAGCAGGGAACAGCTGATTTTATAAAGTGGTCGAATACGCTCGCATGCGACGGGTTATCGTAAGCCGTGCTCTCTCCCGGCTGCTAACGGCTGGCCCCTGGACGGGCCGGGAGGATTACTGGTTGCGTATTAGGTATTCTTCAGGTGTGATTTTCTTCGTTGTTATTTCATTCACTTATGATATACAAGGGTTAGCCTACAATATGATTTATAATCGTTAGTAAAATATTTTGGTCCAGATTCATGTACATTACCGTGATCTGAAGTGTAGGCTAACTATACGAACAAGACGAAGCAATCACGGAAGAACTTTCATATGATATACATTATTGACAATAGGTTAGAACTAAATTTTGAATATTTTACTATTATTGTCGTTGTTTCTTACGGAAGGTTCCCGGGGCTGGCGGGAGTCGATAGAACTCTTCCCTCCCTAAACCTTCTTCTATCGGGACGTCCTACCTTGGTAGGCATTCAAGACCCTTGGGTCATACTCAGTTGGCTTCCCGGAGCCGACGGGAGGAATTTAATTGACTTTCAACAATTGTTAACTTTAGATTTTACTTTCCCGGCACTGGTGGGATAATATAAATCTTATTTACGACAATAATAATAACAATGGATGATCATAAATTAGTATCATAATAAAATTTCCATCCACCTGGATATTATAGCTTCAGTTAAGCTTAATTTTAAGAACCCGGAGCCTCCAGTAATCCTATTAGGATACTCATGTATCATTTTAAATTACAGGTAGTACGATGCCAGATGACGGCTTGTGCGGCTGTTTTACAGCAAGCTTGTGGGCATGAGGTCTGCCGATCTCATGCTCCGTGTGCAGTCCAGGTGGACGACTTACTGGTGTGGCACCCGGAAGTGTGCGAGATTTGCTACGGGCTAGTCTCAAAAGTTAACCGCGGAATCAGTAGGTATCCCCATCGTATAATCTAATAATTATTTTGAGTATAGGTTGATAGAATTTAAAGGAGATTATTAACTATATAATCTTAGACGGCGGGTTTGCCAGGAACAATAGTAACGGAAACATTCTCTTTCAGACCCCTCAGGCCACCAAGAGTTCCGCCTTGTTGACCCTCAAGATCTGGGTCGGCGGGTTTGCCAGGAACGTGAAGGCCAAGAAACCGTACATCCTGTCAGAAGAAATGTGCAACCTGATCTGCCCCAACGCCAAGATATCGGCAGCGGTAGCCAAGGAAGTGTCGGAACCGATCATAGCGAAGATCAGAGAGGATACTCAGGTTTTGCCGGAGGACCTGGAGGGACTTGGAGAAACGGTTCTAGAGGACGTAGCAGCCATCAGCTTGGACCTGGAGCCGATGGTTCTGGACGCCGCGGAACAAGGTAGGGAGGTAAGTGAGGCAGGAGGTGCACGGTCTAGGATACCCATTCCTAGTCCGTCACCGTCTAATTCTTCTCAAACTTCCTTCTAAGGGTTTACTGGGAAGAACATGGCTGGGGACAGGCCATGCTCAGTAATCCCTAAAGTAAAACAATTGAAAAAGACCTTACCAAAATCAAGTAAACCTTCTAAGCTGCCAAGACCATCCAAGTCTTCTTTATCCTCTAAGACATTGAAAGACTCGGTAGTAGCTACTTCCTCTCACCATGGGTCGAGAGCAAGGAGCAGCTCGAAAGCTAAGACCCCGGATGTACCCTTTGATCCGGTAGCTTTCTAGAGCCAGTTAATAGAACAGATGGGCAGCATAGTCCAATCTCAGATTGGATCTTTAGCTGATCGTCTGTAGTCTGTAGACACCCTGGCACAGAGACTGCAAAACCAAGAGAGTTTAATGGAGAATCTCTTGCGATCCGGACTGCCTCGGCAACAGCAGTACGTGATCCCAGACGCCTCTAAACTCCCGGCGTTCGTGAAAAGCAATCCCTGGCGATTGGCATTACATGCCCCCTTTAAGGATGGCATGTTGACTATTGAAGGATGTGGCACCCGGCCGGTAGAAGATTATGAATTCTATCCGGCGGGACTTCAGTTCCCCTTCCCCGGGTGTGCGCACTTAATGGAAGAAGCGCTAGTAAGGCTAGATAAGGTTCCTAAGGAAACCGTTATCTACCCTAAGGAACAAGCACAGTCCGCCTGGGTTCGGACTTTGAATGAGTGGGAGTGTGTTAACACCATGCTGACACCCCATAAAAGCTCGTACACAATGTTTGTGGTGGAGGGACAAACTCCAACACCTTGCACCACGAAAATAGTGGACCTTGCTCTACAAGCGGCGGTTGAAGACAAACCGATGCCGCAATTACGGGAAACAGATTTGACTTCTCTTCTATTCCCTGGGGATCACGATTGCTGGATTGATGCTCCAGCAACGTTTACAACGGGGAAATTGAACGCTGACTTTGCTTCTACACAGTTCAGCGAATGGCTACCCAGGCTCCCGGACTCCCTGATAAAGCTTGAATTTGATGCTCGCATGAGGCTGAGTAGGTCCATCAACTCAGCCACAATGGCAGAAATGTCTTCCCTCGTATACGAAGAGGAGCCATTATTTAAGGTATTGACAAAGTTGTTGCTGCATACGTTACAATGTGACGCATACGATTTTGCGGTAGCCAGACGTAAATGCCGGAAGCACGTCTTATCTGAAGCCTCTATTAGGCATGAGCCTAATAAGCTCATCAAGGCATCGATTTGGGGTCCTGACCTGTTCCTGGAGGATATGGTGAACAGCATTCTCAGTGAAGCTGCAAGGGTAAATCAGAGCCTCAAGGTCCAGTGGGGTCTGATGCCCAAACGCACATTCGAACCATGTGGGAACCAAGCTAGAGGCAGGAAAAGACCAAGGAATTTTCAATCATTCCAAGGTCAACAGACTCAACAGGTGGTCCAGACAATACCAGTACCACAAGGGAGTCAGCCTTCGACATCAAAGGCACAACCCTAACAACAATACGTGTGGGTCACCCCACAACCACACCAACAAGTAGCCACTACCTCCTTTACGCCTTCCCCAGCCTTTAATCCTACCTATGAAACACAAGGCGTGTTCCATGGGTACAATAGAAATGCCAGAGGTAGTAGGGCAAGAGGAGCCTTTCGCAACAGAGGCAGCGGAAGAGCCTACACTAGAGGCAGAGGATTCCGGGGAACCCGGGGGAGTAGATCCACTACAAACCAGTGAGAATCCTCAGGTAGGGGGAAGGCTGTACCTCTTTCGGAACCGTTGGATATTCAGCAAATGGGCTTACAGCATAATTTCCAAGGGTCTGGGGTGGAGTTGGATAGAAGGGCCCCCTCCACCAACCAGTTTTCATCAACATCCAACGGAAGAGTTAGTTCTGTATGCAAAAGATCTTTTACAAAAGAATGCAATAAAATAGGTAAAATATTTGAAATTTCAAGATCGCTTGTTCAGCGTTCCAAAGAAAGACTCAGACAAGCGAAGAGTAATCTTAGACCTGTCTCATCTGAATTCTTACATTCAATGCGACAAGTTCCATATGCTGACCGTCTCTCAGGTGCGGACCTTACTTCCCCATGGGGCCGTCACCACCTCTATAGATCTTACAGATGCTTACTATCACGTTCCGATAGCAAGGCATTTTCGTCAGTTTCTAGGATTCAAGTTAGGCAACCAAGCATATGCATTCAAAGTAATGCCATTCGGACTCAATATAGCACCCAGGATATTTACCAAACTGGCAGAAACAGTAATCCAAGAATTGAGGACCCGAGGAATACACACACACTCTGTGTATTCCAGTAAACAAGAGGAAAGAAATAGCAAGGAATACAAAAAGTTTTCTCAAGGACAAGCTGACATCCAGGAGAAAACAAGAGAGAATCCTAGGTTCTCTCCAGTTTGCCTCAGTAACAGACATATTACTGAAGGCCAGACTGAAAGATATAAATCGAGTATGGCGGTCCAAAGCAAACAAGAGGTATCGAGACAAAATAGCTCGAATTCCACCAATTTTGAGGAAAAGACTTCAGCCATGGACAAAAGTCAAGAATTTAGCAAAATCCATTCCATTAAAGTTTCCACCACCAGCACTGGTCATACATACAGACGCCTCTCTAACCGGCTGGGGAGGGTACTCCCAGTACAAAAAAGTCTAGGGACTATGGTCGATAACATTTCGCCAACTTCATATCAATGTCTTAGAGGCCATGGCAGTATTCTTGACTTTAAAGAAGCTTGCTCCAGCAAGGAAGCAACATATCAAACTAGTGCTGGACAACGAAGTTATAGTCCATTGCATAAACAGAGGAGGTTCCAAATCGAATCACATAAACCATGTAATGATAGCTATATTTTCCATGGCAACAATGAACCATTGGCACCTGTCAGCGGTTCATCTGGCGGGAATACGGAATGTAGTGGCAGACGCACTTTCGAGGACAACTCCGCTGGAATCGGAGTGGTCACTGGACTTAAAGTCGTTCAAATGGATTTCACATCAGGTTCCGGGTCTCCAAATAGACCTGTTTGCAACAGAGTCCAACCACAAACTAAAATGTTATGTAGCCCCCAACCTGGACCCTCGGGCTTAAGCCACAGACGCAATGTCACTGGACTGGAACTCTTGGGAAAGAATTTACTTATATCCGCTAATAAACATGTTGATGAAGGTACTAGACAAACTCAGAACTTTCAGAGGCCGAGTGGCTCTAGTAGCCCCCAATTGGCCCAAGAGCAATTGGTTTCCCCTACTGGTGGAATTAGGTCTCCATCCTCAACGGATTCCCAATCCAAAACTAACACAAGTAGTACAAACTCACAGTGTGTTAGCTTCCTCAAAAATTCAGAGTGCCCTAACTTTGTGGACTTTATGAAATTTGCAGCACAAAAGGATGCGGAAATTGATCCTCAAAACACCCTATTTTTGGAATCAGATAAAAGAGAATCTACTCTTCGTCTGTATGATTCAGCTGTAAGAAAACTCGCAAAGTTTTTAAGAGACTCAAAGGTTAAGACGATGACTATGAATCTAGCAGTAACCTTTTTCAGGACTTTATTTGAATCAGGCCTGGCGGCCAATACAATTACAACAATTAAATCAGCCTTGAAGAAGATTTTCCAAATTGGGTTTAATATTAACCTTACAGATTCATATTTCTCGTCTAACACTGTTTCTTGGTTTTTGAATGATGTACTTAAGTTAGCTTCTGACACTCTTAATGAATCATGTAATTATATATTACTATTTAGAAAAACTTTTTTCTTAATGAGTCTAGCATCGGGCGCCAGAATATCAGAACTTTCAGCCTTGTCTAGAGATCCGGGTCATATTGAATTCCTTCCGTCGGGAGAAATATTAATTTCCCCAGACAAAAGATTTTTAGCAAAAAATGAGGATCCTCAGAACAGATGGTCTCCCTAGAAGATTGTCCCGCTTCCACAGGATCCATCTTTGTGTCCAGTAAGCACTCTGAAAGCATATTTGAATAGAACCTCCAATAAGTCCTCGGGGCCCTTATTTATTAGAGAGAATGGAGGAACCATTTCCCTGAAAGGAATCAGACAACAGATTCTGTATTTTATTAAACAAGCTAACCCAGAATCATTTCCACATGTTCATGATATATGAGCAGTAGCTACATCCATTAATTACTTTCACCATATGAATTTTGATGAACTAAAAGATATACAGGCTGGAAATCCCCAGCAGTTTTTAATCACCACTATTTAAAACCCTTGGAAGCCCTAAAATTTGCAACAGTGGCAGCAGGGAATGTGGTTCCTCCTGAAAATTATGAACCATAATCATAAGGTCTTGTATTAACTTTTTCACTTTCTCGCCTACCTGCCTTACTTATTGTCCCTACTGTAGTTTTGTATTTCACCTGGATTGCACCCTATGTGATATTAGATTTTATATAGATATTAGCTTTAAGGCATTTATTTGGACATCTTGTTGATTTCTTTTTACTTCCAAGAAATTTGGAACTCATTTTGTTTTAGATAATGATGTTTAATTTACTGTCCTAAATGATAAGAAAATGTTAAAAACAACTTATTTTTGAATACTGTTATATTCACATATATACAAATATAGATTAAATCAAGTTAATTAACTTCAGATTTTAATTTATTTTCCTTCTCAGGTGTTGGTTTCCAAGCTATGGGACCATTTCTCTTGTACTATTTCACGGAGCGGCACAGGTGGAGCCCAGAAAAGGGATTTTGACGAAGGAAAAATCTATTTCTGGGTGAGAGACCTGTGCCGCCCAGTGAACCCACCCACTGCTTTCCCCACCCAGAATTGGTCCAAGCTTGGGTGCTATGAGGAGTGAGCGGGAAGTAGTAGTAGTAGCGAACAGTAGTGGGATGTAGAACGGCACCTCGTAGTAACGGGGGAATTTGAAGGAGGAGAGATCTAAATGGCACGAGACCTCTGACAGTGGTTGTCACGCCCCAGTTCCTATACCGACACCTTATATAGGTGAGCGAGCTGGGTTTATCCCTAGCATTCCAATGCAACTTTTTCTCTGGTAATATATAGCAGTTATATACCTTAGAAATGATGCTAAAAGGAGCATTTCACTGGGCGGCACAGGTCTCTCGCCCAGAAATAGATTTTTCCTTCGTCAAAATCCCTTTTTTCCTAACTATACAAACCTGAGGTCCTTTACATATAGTCCCACCTCATGCCACCCCTCACTCTGCGTTTCCTGGGCCTAAAGCAAAGTGACTCCTCTCCTCGCAGTCGAGCTGACCGCCAACTGCCGGACAAGTAGTTAACTACCAAACCCCCTTGTTTGAAGCTTACGACCGGTTCAGCTGCTGCTTAGTACCTTCCTATTGTTAAAGGACCTCAGGTTTGTATAGTTAGGAAAAATACAATTTTCGACAAATTGTTATTTCAATGGGTTAGTTAATTGCTCACAGTTACCTCAGTTTTGGATTCAAGAGTTTCTGTGTTCTTGATATAATTTGAGAACTTCAGATATAGCTAAATCTGACACTGAATACAACTTAAACAAAAATATATTCTGTAATATAAATAAAGATGAAGTTTAACTTTTATTCGCAAAATTTACAATTTTTTAACATTATTTCTTTTATGAGTTCATTGCAATCAAAGTCAATATGTTAGCTTGTTCTGAAGTATAAGAAATGAAAAGGTATTTTCTATTTTCTATGGAGTTGATATCAGCTTACTTTTCTTTTTTTGTTGAGCCCAAGCCCCGCAACTATAGGAGATTGATCGCCAAACCCAGCGTTTACGAAAGTCGTGGTCTGAAATGGCCAATGTGTGACCCAGGCTTAATAGTGGTTACACAGTTCTACAAACTACCCACTTATTTTACATACATATGCTTTAAACTCATTGTGATATACTTTACCTAGTGTTTTTTTGTGGTGCTTATCTCCAAATATATAATATATCATGGAAAATTACCTAAATCGCTAAATTTTTCATAGAACAAGATTCACTAATTACTGTATATTTTATTTTCATGAGTAAATACATTTTTTTTTATTGAAAATTATTTACTAATTTTCAAATACTAATACAAACGTAAATAGCAAAATATCAATAAAATTCTGAATTAAAATCCCACAGAATCTCTCTCTCTCTCTCTCTCTCTCTCTGTAGGTATATGTTGCCCTATTTTTATTCGTTCTCTGATTTACTGAACTGTTTCAATACAAATTTAATAGTTGGCTCAATGATTATCACACAACAGTATACAAGAGAATATTTTATCACTATGATGTTTCATCTCTTATCACCGTAAAAATATTTAAAATAGGAATTTCATATGTAAAATAGTCTAGGCTGGATCAATCAATTGTGAGTACCCATATGATAGTTTAAAGTATATTAGATGTTTGAACTAGTATTGATATAGGCAGTTAGTCTATAAGAATTTTTATAGGTAGGTGTTTTAACTATTGAAGAAGGCATTTAGGGTAAAGTTTAGGCATATTTTGAGGCGTGTGATATCGGATATTTGCTTAATGCAGGTGGTTGTCGTCCCCATCCCCCACAATTACCGAGGCCCCACTTTATACATCTCTTAGGGAAGTATTTCTATATTGCTTAAAGGCTTTTGCTGTGGCTTCGGTGTCTAGGCTACCATTGCCCCTAACATTGTCCCTTATGATACCATTAGCAGGGTGCACAGCTCACCCATTCGATTGGAGGTATTCTGCTGATGAAATACACAATTGCAACCCCCCATCATCTTTAAAAGTCTAACATCTCAGTATTCACCAAGTTCGTCTTCCCATCTGTAGAGATCTCCTCAGGGGTATCCCAACAGCAGAATTACCTCTGCAATACAGAGATGATTATCGATGATGTTACACCGTTGCCAAAGTGCGACAATTCCAGCCACCCTGTGTAAGCGGTGCCACAAGCCATGTTGCAAGTGGGAAAAATATAAATGTATCCAAAAACGTATCCAGAATGTACAAAACGTATCCAAATGATATGAAATAGTATCCAAAATGTATCCAGATGTGTTATACTTAATGAGGATGTGGTTAAAAAAATATTTTTAATTGATTAATATTCATTAATTCTTACCCTGTTGGTAGACATCTTACAGCTGGCAGCCAAGTTGCTCTGCTGCCTGGTGATGATGATTGTACAGTGACGTACAGTCATACACTATAAATTTGGAGCGAAACTTATACTATTGGTTAGATCTTAAAAAAATATATTTATTAATGCTTTGTATGGACAAAAATATATTGAAGTTGCATGCAATACACTAACACTGCACAGTATGATTATATGAAAACCTTTACTAAAAAATATAAAACTACAAAAATACAAACTTATGTACTCTGCCTATACAGCTACACATGCTTCACTGTTTATCCTTCCTTGAATACATTTTGGGCAGAGTTTATCATCAAATTACTAGGCTCCCTTGATAGCAATGAACTGCTCCCCAATTGCCTTTGCTTAATAACAGTCCATTTACTGATTCAGTATTCAACTTATTTCTTGTGTCTGTCTTTATTAGTTTGACCTGAGAAAATATTCTCTCCCCTGCAGCAGGAGACTGAGGCAGAACTAAAAGACATAACACAAATTTGACAGTTTTGAACTGAACACCAAAACTCAGTGGGGTTATTGGAAGTAGTCAATGATTCTTCATGAAAAGCAAGTGACCGCCACACATTAGTGCACACGGGCAAGAGGGCTCTCGAACTGGGGAATTTTATTTCCTCATTTTGACTCTAAATTTCTCTCATCCTATTTCTATTACTTATAATTGTTTCGTTCTTCTTCATATTTATCAACTTTCTCCAACCTTGCGGTCCAGATGTTTTTTTAGGGGACATCATATCCGGGATTGGAAATTTTTTCAAAATCAATTGTGGGAGTTGTGGTGGTCTTGCCAACTACCCGATAATGTTTGGACACCTTGGCCTTCGGATTCCAGGGGTTGGCCGGTTTCATAGAGATAGGACTCTCGGCATTCTGTCCGGTTTGCCTGCCACTATGATTAAAGTGGGGATGATTGTATTCTTGTAATGCTCTCAGTCCCATCAAGCGGGTTTGGCATACACTTGAGCCACTCTAATCATAGTGGTACCATCCCTTTGTGGTAGGGTAGGGAGTGGACATTTGGGAAGCAGCTCTCGCAGGTGTTATTGGTGGAGAAATTAATTTCATGAAAGGATAATGGGTTCTCTTTTGGGATGTCAGACAGTCTAATTTTTTTTCTTTCCCCCAACTAATTTAATGACTGAGATTAATGTTACTTATACCCCTGGATCAAATGGCGAACCTCAGACACTGTTGACGACCTCTGCTAATTTAATTAGGGAAAACTCCGTTGATGACCTCGGAACTAGGAAGGACCATTCTATTGATATTCCAAAATTGAGTAATCTGGGTAACGCAAGGAAACTTCGAGTCCTTCATGTTACCCAAATTCCAATAAAGACAAATTATGATAATATATACAAAGAATTTGAGTGTTATAGATCTATAACAGAAATAAGAATGAAACTGGAAGATGCAAAATGGGATTCATGGATATCTTACAATAGTCATGACGAAGCATTTAATGCAATATGTAATATTAATAATATCAAAATTAATAACTTGAATATAATGGCTGCTCTTTGCAACAAGGTACCAAAGGATTTGGATGTTTATAGACCTGCGTACTGGTTTGAAAAAGATGCTGATTTAGTTATGCCTTCCCAGAGGAAGCCAAAACCACCGATGTGGCTTGTAGCTGAATCTCAGTGGGTTACAGGGAACTATTTCAAAATATGCAAATTAATTCAGAAAAAAGTAGGAACTATTGCACTGGGAGATATATCTCGTTTTGGGAAAAATAGTTACCTTATCCATGCCAAATCATGCACACAATCCGTAATACTATCCAACCTTAAAACAAATGATGATATTAAGTTAAATGTCAAACCCCACCTAAATTTTAGCTACGGAAGGGGAGTAGTTTTTAACAGAGATCTGTATGAACTTACAGAGGAGGAGATAATGGCCATGTGTCCACTAAATGTATGGAAAGTACACAAAGTCCCAGGTACATCAATGATTATCCTTACTTTCCAGGATGCTGATGTACCTTCCCACATTATTATTGAGAATGAAATTATTAAAGTTCGACCATTCAAGCAGAAGCCACTGCAATGTTTTAATTATTTTAAATTTGGACACCCGTCAAAAGTTTGCAAAAACGAAAAAATAGTGTGGTATTTGCTCCAAATCTTACCATGGAGAATGCGCACTTGAGGCCAGGTGTTTAAATTGCAGCTCAAATCATAAATCCACTGACCGGAGCTGCGAGCTGTATAAGTCGGAAGAAGCTGCCCTTAACAAATCCAGTTTCATACAATCAACTTACCTGTCAGATATATACATAGCTAAGACTCCGTCGTCCCCGACAGAAATTCAAATTTCGCGCCACTCGCTACAGGTAGGTCAGGTGATCTACCGGCCTGCCCTGGGCGGCAGGACTAGGAACCATCCCCGTTTTCTATCATATTTTCTCTGTCGCCGGTGGTATCAACATTGTTGCTATTACCTCCTGACTTAGATTCATATTTCATCCTTTGATCATCGTTTTTCGGCTTTTTGGTGACGTATCTGGATCGTGTTTTGGCATTCGCTACTGTGGACTGTTTTTGGAATAACTCTTTTGGATTTTTCTCAGTATGTCTGATTCAAATGTGAGTGTGAGAATGTGTGTGAATGTAGGCTGCAGGGTGAGGATACCGAAAGCTTCGGTTGATCCTCACACTGTATGCCGTAAATGTAGGGGGTTTCAGTGTTCTGCTATTAATACTTGTAAGGAATGCGAGGGATTGAATGCAGAAGAGTGGAAAACTTTGACTTCTTATTTGAAGAAGTTAGAGAGGGATAGAGTTAGACGGCTGAAAGGTGTGAGTTCAAGGCCTATTGAGCCTTTCACGGATAATTCTAATCCTACTGATGTAGATTCTCCCTATGTATCTCATTCTCAGAGTGCTTTTTCGGATTCGGCATCAGAAATCGCCAATCTGAAAGCTACAATTAGAGACATGAAGTCCAAGATGGCTGACTTCAAAGGTAAGGCTAGTGAAAGTGAGCATTTCAGTGAAGTGAGTTCTCCCAGTGTTGTGGAGGGGGCGTTTGATCGTCCCTGCGACGCTCCCAGGCCTAGACCTCTTCCAAGCTCCCATCCCATGCCCGGAGGAGAAGGAAAGTCGAAAGCCTTAAGGAGGTCGTGGGGAATCCCCAACGGTCAGACGTCCCTTCAGCTAGCTCTGCTTCGTGGCAGGCGGCTCAAGGGCGCTATAGAAAAAGCGTCCTTCGCGAGTGTTTCTCGTCCTCTCCCTCTCCCTCACCTAAACGAGGGTGGAAGGAGTCGAACTTGTCGAGACCGCTGAAGCGTCATATGAAGCCTGACATAGATTCTAGCCCAGAGCGCTTCTCAGATGACGCTCCGTCTTCTATTAAGAAAGCGAAGGTGGCGTCAGCGTCACCTGACGTGTACGCGGAAGTACCCTTTCATTCTTCTCCCCCGAGTGATGACGAAAGGCGTCATGCACTGGACGTGGGAGAAGCGTCAAGAAAGATAATTATGGCAGTTCAAGAGCAACTGTCATCTCTAGTAGTTTTAGCGCCCCGTCGGAAGGACGTGACGCTTCCAATTAAGAAGTCTCGTCCTCTCTCACCTGCTCAACGAGAAGCGTCAGACAGACGTGAAGCTGCTAAACGTCTTGCAGAAGCTTCGAGTTCGAGAGCGAGAACGGGGGCTTACGAGAGTTTCGTAACGCCAGAGAGACGTAAGACGTCTTTTAGATGTGAAGCGTCATTGAAAGCGGATCTTAGACGTGACGCTCCGTCCAATATTGTGACGCCAAGTAGGACGCCTTTGGAGAGCGGAGCGTCTTCCAGGCGCGAAGCGTCATCAAGACGTCAGCAAGAGACGTCAGCCAGGACGCTTGGCGAACGGGAAGCGTCATACAAGCGGGAAGCGTCTTCTAAATTTCAAGAGAAGCCGGAGCTTGTGACGCCTTCCAAGTCTATTAGAGCGGGAAAGAGGAAGGATTATCATTCCCTTAGCCCCTCTCCTATTAGGAGTTTGTCTCCTCCAGAAGAGGAACGTTCGGAAAGGAGAGCGGAGACTCATGTAGATCCCGAGTTGGAGGAAAACTCGGATGATGAATATCATGGAAGAGAGGGTCTGTCTAACTATAAGGTTTTGACTACCCTGCTTCTTGAGGAGTATGGAGACGAGTTGACTCCTGCCGCTCCTCCTTCTCCGCGCTCGCTCTTTTCCAGTGCTAAGACGAAGAAGCCTTCGTCTTTTCTCAAAATGAAACCCACCATTTCGATGAAGAGGGCATTACAATCCTTAGACTCATGGATGAAGTCTAAGAAAGACTTAGTGAGAACAGTCTTCTGCATGCCTCCAGCAAGATTAGCTGGAAAAGAGGCATTTGGTATCAGACGGGAGAGAATATGGGTATTGCTCTCCCTTCTACAACGGAAGCAGATTTTTCGACCTTAGTTGACGCTTCACGTCGACAAAGTCTCAATTCAGCACGAATTACGTGGGGAATTTCGGAACTGGATCATCTCCTCAAGGGACTCTTTCATGTATTGGAAGTCTTCAACTTCTTAGATTGGTCCCTTGGGGTGGTGTCCAAGAAAGCCCATGATTCGGAAGGAATCGAACCTGAAGCCCTGTTATGCATATTGTCTTGTATTGACAAAGCGGTACAGGATGGATCTTTTGAAATCTCCTCATTGTTTGGAGCAGGTCTTTTAAAGAAAAGGACTGTATATGGCGCCTTCTTAACAAAGGCAGTCTCTCATGCTCAGAGGGCAGCTCTACTGTATTCGCCTCTATCTGACTTTTTGTTCCCTTCTCAGTTAGTAAAGGACATTGCGCATTCTTTAACTGAGAAGGCGACTCAGGATCTTCTAACGCAGTCAGCAAGAAAGAAGAAACCTGTTTCTGCATCGGACAAGAAAGGACCTAGTACATCTGTGCAGCCCTTTCGAGGTGGTCCGTCCTCCAGACCTCCCACAAGAAGGAAGGCTCCGGAGAAGAGAGGTAGATCTGCCTTTCGTCCCTTTAAAAAGGGAAAATGAAGATTCTCTCCTCCAAGCACCAGTAGGTGCCAGGCTCCTGGGATTTGTGGAAGCCTGGACACTGATAAACGCAGACGCGTCTTCTTTGGCGATCTTAAGGAAGGGATATCGTATCCCTTTCCTGAACACTCCTCCCCTAACGTCAATACCAAGGGAACTATCAGCCAAGTACAAGGATCCTGTGCTGAGGGATACTCTTCGATCGATGGTGGAACAAATGTGGGACAAGAGAGCGATAGAACTAGTACGGGATCAAAACTCCCCGGGGTTTTACAATCGCCTTTTTCTGGTTGCGAAAGCCTCGCGAGGCTGGAGACCAGTACTGGACGTCAGCTCTCTGAACAAATTTGTTCAGAAGGAGAAGTTCTCCATGGAGACTTCTGCTTCAGTCCTAGCGTCATTACGACAAGGAGATTGGATGGTGTCTCTAGATCTCCAGGACGCCTACTTTCACGTCCCGATCCACCCTTCATCGAAGAAGTACCTCCGTTTCATGACGGGGGGAAGGATCTTTCAGTTCAGAGCCTTGTGTTTCGGCCTGTCCACAGCTCCTCAGGTCTTCACAAGCCTGATGAAGAATGTGGCGAGGTTTCTTCACCTCAAAGGAGTAAATGTCTCTCTGTATCTGGACGACTGGCTCATCAGGGCCAGATCAGAGAGACAGTGCTTGGAGGACCTAAAGTTAACTCTAGATTTGATCAAAGCGTTGGGATTGCTCGTGAACCTCGAGAAGTCTCAGCTGACCCCCAGACAGGACCTAGTCTATCTGGGGATTCGGATGGATTCTCGGGGTTTTCGAGTATTTCCTTCGCAAGAGAGAATCGCAAAAGGTTTGCGGATTGTCTCTCTCTTCTTAAGGAAGCAACATACGTCGGCGAGGGAATGGTTGAGCCTTCTAGGGACGCTTTCCTCGCTAGAACAGTTCTTCCCTCTAGGAAGACTTCATTTACGTCCGCTTCAATTCTTCCTCAAGAAGTCTTGGAGCTGGAAAACCGGACAACTTTCGGACGTTTTTCCCATTCCAGTGGAGATAAAGTCGCACCTAGAGTGGTGGTTGCCCCCTCTGGAAGAGAACAAAGGGATCTCTCTAAAAACACAGAACCCAGACCTAGTGTTGTACTCCGACGCGTCGGAGAAAGGTTGGGGAGCGACATTAGGCTCAGAAGAGGTGTCAGGCACCTGGGAACCAGCACAGGTGACTTGGCACATAAACTGCAAAGAGCTCTTCGCCGTACATCTGGCTTTGAAGAGCCTAGAACCTCTGGTGTCAAACAAGGTAGTGCAAGTAAACGTGGACAACACCACCGCACTTGCCTACATTCGGAAACAGGGAGGGACGCACTCCTCGTTCCTTTACGAGCTGACGAGAGACCTATTACTTTGGACGTCTCACAGGAACATCTCCCTACTGACAAGGTTCGTACAGGGAGTAAAGAATGTGAGGGCGGACAGGCTCAGCAGGAGGAACCAGGTCCTTCATACAGAATGGACACTACACGAGGAAGTGTGTCTCGATCTCTGGTCTCTGTGGGAGACTCCTCATGTGGATCTCTTCGCAACATTCATTTCAAAAAGGCTCCCAGTTTTTTGCTCGGTCGTGGAAGATCCAAGAGCACTTATGGTAGACGCCTTCCTGCTAAATTGGTCTCGAGTAGACGTTTATGCTTTTCCCCCATTCAAAATCCTGGGGTTAGTAATGAAAAAGTTTGTGGCGTCAAAGGAGACGAGGATGACGTTAATAGCCCCCTTTTGGCCGGCCCAGGAATGGTTCACGGAGGTGGTAGAGTGGATCGTAGACTTTCCAAGATCCCTACCAAGAAGGACGGATCTTCTCAGACAACCACACTTCAAGAGGTACCATCAAAACCTCCCCGCTCTCGCTCTGACTGCCTTTCGACTATCGAAAGACTTGTCAGAGCGAGAGGCTTTTCTCGCGAAGTGGCAAGCGCGATCGCGAGAGCACGCAGAACCTCCACTACGAAAGTATACCAATCGAAGTGGGAGGTATTTAGAAGGTGGTGTAGATCCAAGAAGTTGTCCTCCTCCACTACCTCTATAGCGGAAATTGCTGATTTCCTGCTATTCCTGAGAGAAAAATCTCATCTAGCCGTATCCACAATAAAGGGATACAGAAGTATGCTCTCGGCTGTATTCAGGAACAGAGGATTAGATCTAGCAAATAATAAAGATCTCCACGATCTCATAAGGTCTTTTGAGACTTCAAAGTCTAAGGAACCAGTACCTCCGAACTGGAACCTAGACGTAGTCCTCAAGTATCTGTCATCGGAAAGATTCGAACCTCCTCATCTGGCATCGTTTAGAGACATAACCAGAAAATGCCTATTCCTATTATCTTTAGCTACGGCAAAGAGAATTAGTGAATTACATGCTCTGCAGGATAAAGTAGGATTCAAGGGAGACTCGGCTATTTGCTCGTTTAAGACCCTGTTTTTAGCGAAAAACGAGAATCCCACGAATCCCTGGCCTAAGTCATTCGAAGTCAAAGGAATGTCGAGTCTCGTAGGCAGAGAAGCAGAGAGGTCTCTATGCCCTGTTAGAGCTCTGAAGTTCTACCTTCAGAGAAAGCATCAGATGGGAGGCTCTAGACAAGGTCTTTGGTGCGCGGTAAAAGACCCCACAAGACTGATGTCCAAGAATGCGCTGGCATTCTTTGTAAGAAACGTCATTACAGACGCTCATAAGGTCTGTCCTGACGAACAGTTACAACTATTGAGAGTAAAAGCTCATGAAGTAAGAGCTGTAGCGACGTCTCTCTCGTTTTATAAGAATATGTCGCTTAAAAACATCATAGATACGACATTTTGGAGATGCAACTCAGTATTTGCATCTCATTACTTGAAAGACGTTCGTGTGACATATGAGAAGTGTTTTTCTCTAGGTCCTTTCGTATCGGCGGATACGATTCTGGGTACGGGAGCCGACACCAATCCTTAAATGTATATACTTTTCTTCTTTTGGATATGGTCTGGAGTCTCTTCGAACAATGGAGGACTTGGTTTAGCACGGGCGGCCGTCTATGTTGTTCAGTAAGAGACGCTTGTCATATCCAATTAGATGAGTATAATATTTTTTTTTTGAAAATTATGTATGTGTGTGTAGTGGTTTTGAGTTACGGTTGTTGTGACGAGTTCGGGGATAACTCGGAACAATCCTTAGTTCTAACATATGGTTAGGATCAGGTGGTCGGGATTGGTTGTGTGCTCCTTCATAAGGTGTATTGTCATATAAGTGGATCAGCACCCATTGACAAAGTCCTTTTAGGCTCTGCCGAGTAAGCGGATAAGACCCCATCGGCAGACCCACAAGAACTCTTGGCCATAGATCATATATCTCGCTAAAGTTTCTTGAGGTGATGCAGACTACTGGGCAAACACCCACGAAGTCTACCACCTATCAGGTAGGAACCAAGGTTTTATTTATACCTACAACATATGTTGTTTACCTGTCTATTCCATATAGAAGCTGTCTCTTACCCTCCACCGAAGGGTGCCAATCAGCTATGTATATATCTGACAGGTAAGTTGATTGTATGAAAATGATATTGTTATGTTACAATAAAGTTTCATACATACTTACCTGGCAGATATATACAATTAAAGGCCCACCCAGCCTCCCCGCAGGAGACAGGTGGAAGAGAGAAAATATGATAGAAAACGGGGATGGTTCCTAGTCCTGCCGCCCAGGGCAGGCCGGTAGATCACCTGACCTACCTGTAGCGAGTGGCGCGAAATTTGAATTTCTGTCAGGGACGACGGAGTCTTAGCTATGTATATATCTGCCAGGTAAGTATGTATGAAACTTTATTGTAACATAACAATATCATTTTAGAACATATAAGTGTGGGATATGCCAAAAGACTATTAAATAAATCAAGTAGTTATGCAAAGGCACTAAAATCAAACCCACCTAGCACTGCCAATAGTTCTAGAAAAAGAAATATACCATCTAATGATAAAATGCTGCATGATGAGGTAAGCGTATTGTCTTCTGAGGCTTTGCCACAGTGTATTAACAGTAGGGCATTGCCCATCCCCGTACAACCTTCGTCCCCCATTACAATTAGTAGTACAAACCTCTCTCAGGCCATGTCCTTGCCTGATTTGATGGAGGTTCCACTTGAAACCAACTTGCCTGGTGCGCCTGTTGTGGGGAAGATGCAAAAACCTAGAAGCCCACCACCTATTAATCGAAAAAGAGAGAGACCTCCATCTCTCTCACCCCCTTCCATCAGAAACATTAAAGCTATGACGTCAAATAAATTTGATGTTTTATCTGTTGATGTTTCTAATCAACTGGAAGATAACTTGAATAAATCAGAAATTCAAGTTGAGGTCCACCATCCGCCTCAACAAATAGATCAAAAGGACACAAAGAAAAAGACAAACGGAAAACCCAATATATCAAGACCATCTCTAAAGAAACCTACAGGAAATAATGTTAGATTAAAAGTTGCCAATGGGAAGACCTCATCCAAGATGTCTTCCAGAAGTGATCCATAGTTTTCTCCTCCATTTTGCAATGGAATTGTCAGGGTTTAAGGGCCAAATATGAAGAACTTAAGCTACTAATTCATGAGCATTCCCCCATAATTGTATGTCTACAGGAGAGCAAGCTTGATGCTAATACTCCTTGTCCTCAAGAGTATATTAGCTATAGAACACCATATAATCAACAAGCAGGGAGCCATGGCGGAAGTCTCATTTACGTTCGTCGAGATGTTCCCCAAATATCTTTGTCTATTCGTACACCTCTGCAGGCAGTGGTTGTACAGATTGATATAGGGAGAAAATATACAATATGCTCTCTGTACCTACCTCCAAATGATAATATTTTGTATGATAATTTAGTAGAGGTGATTCAACAACTCCCCCAACCTTTTCTCTTACTGGGAGATTTGAATGGTAGACATCCTTTATGGCAACTCTCAAGAAAACCAGAACAGCCATCACATAAATGACAGCTCAACAAGAAGAAGTTCCAGAAGATTGCTGGGCCTTGACCCAGGCTAACATCCCAAACTTCTCTTGAGAATGGGCCACAGACAGGGCCTGAAAGTACTCGAGTGTGGAGTAAAACTAAATGTAAATACTTAGAAGTAAACAAGTTACAAAGTGATTTTGTGGGTTTCTTTTTCAATCTTCAGAAGAAAACTGAAAGAAGTTTTTGTTTGGTTCATCATGTACCCACAGCAACATTACAACAGAAGTACATTTTAACAACTGTATGAGGTCGCTGGAACTCAAGCTGTTCATTATGCAAGAAGATATGAAACACAACTTTACAAAGCCAAAGCCATGAAAAACAAGATCTGGTTTATAAGTGAATGTTTGAAGAACAAAGTGTGTCCAAAAACATATGGCAGGATTGGAAGAAGACCCTGGAGTGGAGAAGCATTCAGCAGTTTTCAAGAGGGATACATCAAGGATCAGTTGCAAAAGCTTAGGGAGAAGAAAGAGGCTGCATTTGATGGTGTAAGGAGTACACAAAACACACTTCAAGAGACCATAAGGGGTGAGTGGTACAAAAAAGTTGTTTGGCAGGTCAACAGTAGAGTAAACTTTGATACAAATCGTAACATGGTCAACATTAAAAATAAGTTTGAGAGTTTATTCAGTAATTCGGTTTGGATAAAATTTAGCAATATGGATAATATAAAGAAATACAGTAGTACCTCGAGATACGAAATTAATCCGTTCCGAGGCGCCTTTCGTATCATGAGGTTTTCGTATCTTGGACCACATTTTACATGTAAAATGGCTAATCCGTTCCATGCCCTCCAAAAACACCCCAGTAAATTTCATTTCTGGGCTCAGTCCATGTCGCTTTGTGAAATATCCCTTTAGTTCATATTTCGAAGGTAAATAATGCTAACATTACCAGAGAAAAATAAAAGCTCTGCTCTGTGTTTTGTGCCCTAACTTTGGATTATCTTTCCACTGGAGTTCCAAGCTATCGCCGCAGCTAAGTTAAGTACTGCCGAAAGGTTACACGTATTTCTGGGCTCAGCCGTGTCGCTCCGTGAAATGTGTCCTCTTTAGCACGGCTCCCCGTTTTCAGGGTCTTTTGATGAGGAAAAGGCTAATTGGAGGGGTTACTGTGGTAGTGTTTAACACTCGCCCCAGTTCTATACCGACACCTTTTATTTAGGTGAGCGAGTCAGAGACTTCTGACATGTCCAATTTAGCAGTTCTCTGGTATCATAGCAATATTTTACTAGAAATAGTGCTAAAGAGGACACATTTCACTGGGCGACACGGCTTCCTCGCCCAGAAATAGATTTTTCCTACGTCAAAATCCCTTTTTTAGCCAGTCAGGATCTGTTTTAACCAGTTTTTTTTTAGGTTCATTAACGGACCTTCCTTGTCTGGTCTCGGGCTCGCCATGCCGGCTCGCCTCGTATTTATCTTATAGCTCCCTCGGTCTCCCATACCTTGGTGGCTATTCTGTGCAGTGCCTATGATTATTTTAGTGTGGTGCGGGATGTGCTACAATTTTCATGTTTTACATCGTACTATTCGGAAATCCTATGCCTCCATGTCTTAGCTTAGTGTTCATGCATGCATTTTCCTTTGTCTAGGTCTGTTAGGCAGATGGGTTATATATGTATACATTATATATATTTCCCACTTTTCTTTAGTCCAGCCACCCTGGCCGTCGCCCTCCGTTTTACGTATCGGCAGAGGCCAGCTCCTGAGTTGTTGGTCTGTCTACCTTCCAGGTAGGCTAGCCTAACTTCTCCTGGATGCCCCCTCTCTCTCTCTTACACATGATTTCCTTCTTTTCCTTTTTATTACGATGTATTTGTTATGGGTTGCATATTTGAGATGGTTTGCATTAACCTAGGCTATGTTTTGTCTGTCCCGTTCGCCTCGTGGTCCAACCACGTTTGCAGTGGGCCAGCTGATCACCTCAGTCCAACAGCTCAGCCCCCCCATCTTCCTCCCTCCCCATCATGGGGGGGAGGTAGTCCTCGATCGCTCACGGTCGCTGTGGCAACCATCCGAGCACCCCTCCCCTCCTCCTCCCTTCTCAGGGAGGATACGGGAGTTACGGACAAGGGGGGGTCCTGAGTCTGAGTCTTTTACCGTTCTCTCCATGAGTTTCGGGAGGGGTACCCCGTGCGTTCGGGTTGGGTTGGCCACCCCGCCAGCTCGCACTGGTTCCTCCTCGATTCTCTCTCTGGCTATCTCCTCTATCCTCGCTGGCTCCACCAGCTCCTTGGGGGTAGCGGAGAGTAGCCTTGACATGCATCCCTCTGTATTCACATTTTATGATTCATAGTTCTGTTGCCACTTCCGCTAGTCCGGCGGAGCACCCGCTCACCATCTGGACTGTCTGTCTGCTCGCGAAAGTTTTTTACGGCGGAGCTACGCTTCGCTTGCCTTGTTTATTATTTATTTTGTCTTATTTTGTTTTAATTTAAATTTATGTACTTGGGTAATCTTCTCGTGCCTCTCCGCTGTGATTGTACCCTCACCTCAGTGTACTCTCGGTTTATGAGCAGGTAACTGGTTCGGCGGAAATCTTCGCTCTGGTATACCGGAGTTTTTCGGACCAGTTTACCACGTCCTACGGACTTTCTCTCACGGAGTACAGGAGAGGATTATGCCCAGAATAAATTTTTCACTCTGGCATGCAGCAGAGCTTCATATCTCTTAACAGGTTAGCCCTGTTAGTAACTGCCGATACTTATGTATCTGTTCACTTACAGGCTACCAACTGTCAAGAGGTGGGGTGCAACGCCATCATGCAGGACCCATGCGGTCATGAGGTCTGCTGGACCCACGCTCCCTACGCTGTCCGCCATAATGATTTGATTGTATGGCATCACGAGGCCTGCTCCATCTGTTATGATCTGGTGGATTAGTTTACTGCCGGAGTAAGTATATACCAGTGTAATATACTTGTGTCTGTTCTTGTGTTCTTGGTATATACTGCTATAAAAGCATATGTTAAAATATATAAGTATGACTTAGTCTTAAGTATTAATCACATATCCTCGGGGCTTCGTTGTAAGGATTACAATGACCCTTTATTTCAGGCTGCCGCCGTGAAGGACGCCACATCGGCTACCTTGAGGGCTTGGGTAGGAGGCTTTGGGAAGAATGTCTCCAAGGGGCAGCCATACATCCTGGACAAGAGTATGGCTGTCCGCCTCTTCCCAGGCGGCAAGTCGACCGGTTACGTCGACCCAGCAGCGGCAGCTCCGTGCATCGCTGCTATTCAACAACAGGCGGCGCAGGCATTGGCGGAACAAGGTGCCCTGGAGATCGCCGAGGACGTTGTGACTCTTGACCTAAATGTAGAGCCGATGACGGTAGGAGAGAGTGATCTATTGGTTGAGGTAGGTTTGCTAGGAGCTCAAGGGCTTCCCTTGAGTGTATCTGGATCTTTGTCCCCTATTTCTTCTTCTTCTTTTCAAGGCTTTTCTGAGTCGGACATTCCGGCTAGGACGTCATCAGCTTCAGCTATCCCTAAAGTGAAAGGGAAGCGGGAGCAGAAGACCCTGGAGAGGACGTCTTCTAAGAAGACCTCGTCCTCATCATCTCATAAGACTCCGGCTCACCATCCCGGAGCAGAGAAATCGAAATCTTCTTCGACTTCTTACTCGAAAGGGTCTAGAGGCAAGTCCTCTAAGGAGAAGGCTCATGCTCCCTCTGAGCCAGAGCCTTCGACGTCCACCGGAGCGCGTCCTAAGACTCCCGCATTGGTCAGGGACTCTAGTCCCTTCTATGCCGAGGCATTCACCGCGGGTGTGATGCAACAGGTGGGCAATCTAGTCAGTTCTATGATGAACGACAGGCTGGAGCAGATGCTAGCGCACATCTCCACCTCGTTTGAGGAGTTGGGTCAGTCAATCCAAAACATATCGGAGCGACTGACAAACCAGGAAAACCTGTTGGCGGGCCTTAGGGAGAATCCCCCAGCAGTTCTTCCTCAGGCGGGTGCCGGAGTAACACCCATGCCGGACTACAATACTCTCCCTCCCTTCACCATGAGCAATCCTTGGAGGGTCACAGCCTTTGCCCCCTTCAAGGATGGGATGATTTTTATTCCCGATTGCTGAACTCGAAGAATTGAGGACTTTGAGTTCCACCCCGCCAATCTCCAACCACCTTTCATGGGCTACGCTCGATTGACGGAGACGGCATTGAGGAGGGAAGATAGGATCCCGAAGGAAACTGTCATTTACAGTCGGGATCAAGATGCCTCGAAGAATGGGATTGTACAAACACCAAGCTTCAGGCTTTCAGGAGCCCATTCACCATCTTTGTGTCAGAGGAGGAGACACCGCTCCCCTTTACCACAAAGTTGGCAGAGGTGACTATACAGGCCGCCATGAAAGACGAGCCTATGCCTCAGCTGAGAGAGTCGGATCCAACATCTCTACTCTTTCCAGGTTCTGAAGACCTCTGGGCTGATCTACCGGCTTCCTTCACTATCGGGAAGCTCAAACCGGATTGTGCTATCGAACAGTTCGGGGAGAGACTACCGAGGTTACCGGATAACCTGATCCAAGCAGAGTTTGATGCTAGGTTATGACAGAGGTTGCCGCCATCACTTATGGGACGGAGCCTCTGTTCAAGCTATTGGCAAAAGCTCAAACACAAACTGTACAGTCTGACCTGTATGACTTTGTGGTTGCTAGGCATAACTGCAGGAAGCACGTCCTGCAGGAAGCCACAATTAGGCACGAGCCGAACAAATTGCTCGCGTCATCCATTTGGGGAGCTGACCTCTTCCCCGAATCCGTGGTGAATGAGGTTCAACATGAAGCAACCAGGCTGAATCAGAGCCTTAAGGTCTGCTGGGGACTTTCTGGCAAGAGGAAGCCAGAAGGTACCCCCTCAAATGTGAAAAAGCAGAAGAAGCCCAGGAAGTTTACACCTTTCCAGGCTCTGCAGCAACAGCAGATGGTTCAGGCAGTCCCCGTTTCCCAAATGGTTCAACCGTTTTCTTCGAAGAACCAAAACCAGCCCATTCTCCTGCTGACGTCTCAGAACCAGCCCTCGACTTCCTATGCTGTATCCCCAGCCTTTAACCCTGTTTTTGAAGGACAGGTATTCCAAGCCTTCAACAGGTTTGGAAGGGGAAGTAGAGCTAGGGGTGCATTTCTCCAGAGGGGTGGCGGAAGGACACCCAGCAGGGGAAAACACTTCCGTGGAGGACGCGGAGCACGTCCTGCCCAAAGTCAGTGAGAACCCTCAGGTGGGAGGGAGGCTGTTCCTCTATCGGCACAGATGGGGATTCAGCAATTGGGCACAAAGCATTGTGTCCAAAGGGCTGGGATGGAGTTGGATCAAAGGTCCCCCTCCATCCAAAACATTCCTTCAAATACCAACAAAGGAATTGACAGAGTATGCACAAGAGCTCCTTCAGAAAGGAGTAGTATCAAGAGTCAAACATTTAAAGTTTCAAGGACGCTTGTTCAGCATGCCAAAGAAAGGCTCAACAAAACGAAGAATAATTTTAGACTTGTCCCGTCTAAATTTATTCATTCGTTGCGACAAGTTCAAAATGCTGACTATCTCGCAGGTGCGGACCTTACTTCCCCGTGGGGCCGTCACCACCTCTATCGATCTTACAGACGCATACTATCATATCCCAGTCACGAGACACTTCCGCCCATATCTAGGCTTCAGGTTGGGAAACCAGGCATTCTCTTTCAAAGTGATGCCCTTCGGGCTGAATGTAGCCCCCAGGGTGTTCACGAAAATAGCGGAATCAGTAGTCCAACAACTGAGATCACAAGGGATAATGGTAGTAGCGTACCTGGACGATTGGCTCATTTGGGCAACAACCGTCGAGGAATGCCTCAAAGCCACAAACAAAGTAATACAGTTTCTGGAACATCTAGGGTTCCAAATAAACAAGATAAAATCCAGGCTAACGCTGGAATCTCGTTTTCAGTGGCTCGGCATTCAGTGGGGGACCTGAACTCCCACACTCTGTCAATTCCGTTGGTCAAAAGGAAAGAAATAGCCAAATCAATAAGACGATTCCTCAAATGCAAACAAACATCAAGGAGAAGCCAGGAAAGGATCCTAGGCTCCCTCCAGTTTGCGTCAGTCACAGATGTTCTGTTGAAAGCAAGGTTGAAGGACATAAATTGAGTTTGGCGCTCAAGAGCAAATGTCAAATCTCAAGACAAGTTGTCAGGCATCCCACCGATTCTTCGCAAGCGTCTCCGCCTCTGGGCAGAGACCAAAAATCTGTCCAAATCAGTTCCTCTCCA
This sequence comes from Macrobrachium nipponense, assembly GCF_015104395.2. Classification (NCBI taxonomy): domain Eukaryota; kingdom Metazoa; phylum Arthropoda; class Malacostraca; order Decapoda; family Palaemonidae; genus Macrobrachium; species Macrobrachium nipponense. The sequence goes on along the minus strand of NC_087219.1, from coordinate 6,056,003 downwards.
ATTCCCTCCTCCGGCGTTGGTTATCCACACGGACGCCTCTCTGAGCGGGTGGGGAGGATACTCCCAATTCAAAAAAGTTCAAGGGACTTGGTCGCCTCAGTTCCGCCAGCTTCACATAAATGTACTGGAAGCCATGGCAGTATTCCTCACTCTAAAATGGCTTCTTCCAGCCAAGAATTCCCATGTCAAGCTGGTATTGGACAGCGCAGTAGTAGTACACTGCATCAACAGAGGAGGATCCAAATCAAGACATGTGAACCATGTCATGATAGCCATTTTCTCTCTAGCAACCAAGTACAAATGGCATCTTTCCTCCACTCATCTGGCGGGAGTAAGGAACGTGATAGCAGACGCTCTGTCTCGCTCAGTTCCTCTAGAATCGGAGTGGTCCCTGGACAGGCGCTCATTCCAGTGGGTATGCCAAAAGGTCCCAGGCCTCCAGGTGGATCTTTTCGCATCACAATCCAACCACAAGCTCCCTTGCTATGTGGCCCCCAACCTGGACCCTCTGGCCTATGCCACAGACGCCATGTCCATAGATTGGAATCAATGGAGGAAGATATACATCTTTCCTCCAGTGAATCTTCTATTGAAAGTCCTGAACAAACTCAGGTCGTTCAAGGGACAAGTGGCTCTAATAGCCCCGGATTGGCCCAAGAGCAATTGGTACCCTTTCCTTCTGGAATTGGGTCTCCAGCCTCAAAGGATTCCGGACCCCAAACTGTCTCAGTCAGTACAAATGAGGACTGTGTTCGCTTCCTCAGGAACTCTCAAAACCCTAACTTTATGGACTTCATGAAGTTCGCGGCTAAGAGAGATGCAAATATCGCTCCCCAAAATATCCTTTTCTTAGAATCGGATAAAAGGAAATCAACATTGCGCCAATATGACGCAGCAGTTAAAAAACTGGCAAATTTCCTGAAGGAAACGGATTCTCGAACCATGACAGTTAATTTAGCTATATCCTTTTTCAGATCTCTGTTTGAAAAATGTCTAGCAGCTAGTACTATTACAACCAATAAGTCAGCTTTAAAGAAAATCTTCCAGTTTGGCTTTAAGATAGACTTAACAGACTCTTACTTTTCGTCTATTCCTAAAGCTTGTGCTAGGCTCAGACCTTCAGAAAGACCTAGTTCAATTTCATGGTTCTTGAATGACGTTCTCAAACTGGCTTCAGATACTGACAACGATTCATGCAATTATATGATGATATTAAGGAAAACATTATTCTTACTAAGTCTGGCCTCAGGAGCCAGGATATCCGAACTGTCGCCCCTTTCCAGAGACTCTGGACATTTGGAATTTCTCCCATCAGGAGAAGTTCTATTATCTCCAGATCGTAGTTTTTTGGCTAAAAACGAGGATCTCTTGATGAGATGGGCCCCTTGGAAGGTCCTCCCTCTTCCTCAAGACCCTTCTCTATGTCCGGTGACGACCTTACAAGCCTATCTGTCCAGGACATCACCTAGGTCATCAGGTCCCCTTTTTATAAGGGAAAAAGGTGGCACTATTTCTTTAAAAGGGATCAGACAACAAATCCTATATTTTATTAAACAAGCTAATCCTGATTCATTCCCCAGAGCCCATGACATCAGGGCAGTAGCCACCTCTATTAATTACTTCCAGCACATGAATTTCGATGATTTTTAAAAGTACACTGGCTGGAAATCGCCGACAGTTTTCATACGTCATTACTTGAAATCCTTGGAATCTCTTAAATTTCCAGCAGTGGCAGCGGGAAACATATTTTCCCCTGACACTGTCTAGTAGTTGTAGTCGAAAATCCAGATCTCCTTTCTACCTGCCTCATTAATATTTTCCTTTAACCCTACCGTCAGGCTCAATCCTGTTTTGAGCCTTAGCTGCCTAGAAAGGCTACATATCGTGAGGTGTCCCTTATTTTTTTGCTAGGGTCACTCACACATGTAAATAGCATTGCCAATTGTGACTATTTTGTGATGTTCTCCCTTATTTTTATGCTAGGGAGACTCACTTGTATATACTAATATTTACTAAATTCTAGTTTTAAGTTATCATAAGTTAGTCTAAGAGTAATTTTAAGTTCTACCATGTATTTTAAGACTAACTCACATTATGTTATACTGGTTTAGTTTAAGTATGATAACTTTGTAACTGTTTGAAAAACTAGATTATAATTATTTTGTTTTACTTTTGTGTTTTCTTAGGACCTTCCATTGTTTCTTTCTCAATCTTGTGCTAATTCTCTGGTACTAGTTCACAAAGCGACACGGACTGAGCCCAGAAAAGGGATTTTGACGAAGGAAAAATCTATTTCTGGGCAAGGGTCCGTGTCGCCCAGTGAAATCCCCCCCTGTTTGTCTCCCACCCTTGCGCCCAAGATTGGTCCTCTAACGTCAAGGATGGCCACGAGAGGCGCTGTTGTCGGCGTGAGTGAGTGTGCCGTGGTAGTGGTCTCACTCGCCCCAGTACCATACCGACACCTTCTTTTATTTAGGGTGAGCGAGTCAGGATACTCTGACATCCCCCTCTTTTATTTTTCTCTGGTAATGTTAGCATTATTTACCTTAGAAATATGAACTAAAGGGATATTTCACTGGGTGACGCGGACCCTTGCCCAGAAATAGATTTTTCCTTTGTCAAAATCCCTTAATAAAGCTAAATTGACCTGTAAACAATGAAATACTACAACAATTTGGACCATTCAATACGTAACTTAATAATAAAAATGCAAAACCTGTAAATAAAGTGTATATTAGTGTACAAGAAATTTTATTACTGTAACGTAAAATGTGGAAGCTTACCTTTCGAGTGAGGCTATCTCCAAAAGTGGCGGCAGAGGAGGAGGACAAACGGCAGATACGTACACTTAACTTTACGAAACACATAAAAAAATGTCAGAAAAACAAACTAAACTTTACAAAACACATTAACAAAACTGTAACACTTAACTTTACAAAAAACTTAAATTAAAATTTATTTTATTTTTTTTTTTATTTTTACATTTCTTTTTACTTTTTTATACTTTGCGTAATTTCAATTTCTTCACCACCGAATGGATGCCAGTCCGTTTACGGAATTTTTCGAACCACCCATGAGAAGCCTTGAACTCTGGGGTTGCCGTTGATGTCCCCTCGCCGTCATCGTCTTCGGCTTGGGCAATCAAATTGCCGAAAATAGCGCTGGCCTTCTGGCAGATTGCCGTCTCGGTTATCGTATCGCCATCGATTTCTTTGTCCTCGATCCATACAAGAAGCAGCCTTTCCATTTCATTATGCACATGGCTCCTCTTGTTGGACAAAAATAGTCACGACTTGGAAGGTGTAGCTGCTTTGATGGCTTCCTTCTGCTTAAGGATGGTGCCTATCGTCGATGGATTTCGGCCGTATTCCTTAGCGATCACACTCAACCGCAAGCCAGCTTCATACTTTTTTATTATCTCCATCTTTGTCTCCATAGAAAGCATTCTCTTCTTTCTGTGAACTTCAGCAATTTTCTTGGGACCCATGACTATATGTACTGTACGCAATTAAGTTACGTATGTAGCACGTATACTAATTAGGTTCTCACAACACGATAAAGTAGCACAACGAAATCACTAACGAATTTACGATACTAAACAAAATCGTTGGACCGAACGAATGCCGCATGCGTACGATAAAGCTTCGGGTGCGAAGTGGCTGAGCGAAGGCAAGCCACCACGTAAGATGCATGATGGGAGGGATGCTGTCCAATAGGAGAGAAGGATCTCAGGGCTTGGCTAGCATCAGGAACCAATGGGAGAGCAGGAGGATGGTGGCGAGTCTACTAGAACTAAGATGGCGGCGCGCGGCTCCAGTTTCAAAATTGTTATCGGGCGAATCTCGGACTTTCAGAAATCTTTCGTATCTTGAAAACTTTTCGTATGTAGAGCAGTAAAATTTTTCATGTCAGCTTTCGTATCTCGAGTTTTTCATAAGTTGAGCCTTTCGTATCACGAGGTACCACTGTATCTCAAGTAAATTATTGACTAGGGATGAAACAGAAGCACTAGGGCTAGGATTAAATTTCTGTGCAGGGACTACAAACAATATTAACATAGAATTCAACAGCAAGATTAACTACCTTAATGTTGAACATCACAATGATTTAGCTCCTTTTCTCAGAGGAGTGATGATAGGGAGTAATGAAAGCAAACTTGGAGATATCTTGCCAAGGAGATTTAGTATCGCTCTGAAGGGATTAAAAAGCTACAAAGATATTAGAATTATGAAAGCTGACAAAGGGGGTAGTATTGTCATCGTAAATAGTTCAGAATATAGGGTTAAAATGTACAGGCTACTAGATGATGAAACTACTTATGCTAAAATAGAGAATCCTCCAACAATCCAAACACTTCAGAATACCTTTAATCAGAATGTGAAAAAAATAATCAGTAGAATAGGTAATGGGAAGGACATGCTATGCAATAAATTATTCTCAAGTAAATTACCTGAACTTGCATATATATATGGCAGCCCCAAAATACACAAGGAGGGCTGCCCACTACGCCCTATTGTTTCTAGTAGGAAATCTCCTAACAAAAACTTAGCTTTGTGGTTAGCTGGAGAATTAGGAATATACTTAGGTATATTTTCAGAATCCCATATTAAACATTCAGTAGATTTCATAGACAAAGTTAAGAAAAAGAATATAAAGGGACACATGGTTAGTTTTGATGTAGTAGCATTATTCACCAATGTCCCCTTAGATAAAGTATTAGAATTCCTTCAGACTAAACATAATGAGGGTATTTTCAATCCAAACATCGAAATAGGCGTCTTCCTTGAGTTGATTAAATTGTGTGTCAGTGATACTTATTTCATGTTTGAGGGACAAGTTTACAAACAGAAATATGGAGTAGCTATGGGGTCCTCATTATCACCCATACTCGCTAACATCTATATGGAGTATTTCGAAACTGATCTAGTTCCTAATGTTAATGTCCCTAACTTAAAACTGCAAGGATGGTGGAGATAAGTGGATGATATTTTTGCTATTCTGCAAGGGGATGGAAATAAAATAGAAACTTTTCTAGATGAACTCAATAAGTTTGATAACAATATCCAGTTTACTTTAGAGAAAAGTAACAATAATAAACTGCCCTTTTTAGACATAGTACTCATAGAAAGAAAAGAAACAGGGTATGAATTCAGCACATATAGAAAGCCCACACATACAAACTCATATATTCATTTCTTCTCTTTTCATAGTCATGATATAAAAATAGGGATTCTAACAGGTTTATTTTTTAGGGCAATGAGAACGTGTGACCCTTGCAAGATAGAGCAAGAAATAAATTACATTGATAAAAGCTTCGATGCATTAGCATGCCCTGAATGGTTCAGAAAAAGGGCACTCAACAAAGCTAGAAATTTTTTTACAGAGCGAATGTAGAGAGTACATGGAATAAAGAAAACAAGAAAATAGTTGCCCTCCCTTTTATGCGTAAAATGAAACAAATCACTTCAAAAATGAAAGAAAGTCAATATAAATTTGTATATACCTTTGATAATACCGTAAAAAACAAAGTATGTAAAAATGAATTGGAAGGAGAAGACAGTAATACAGATGATGTAGCGGGGGTATACATAATCAATTGCAATAATTGTGGAGGCAGATATGTGGGGGAATCAGGTAGGGGAATAAGGACTAGAGTCCAAGAACATAGAAGGGCAGTACAGCTTAACTCTCAGGGGAGTGCTATAGCTAGACATTGTTGGGAAAATGACCATAGGATGGATTTCAAAAACAGTAGGCTTATATACAAAAGCAACAAAATTAGTCACAGGAGGGTAGTAGAAGGTGCACTTATCAGAGAGATTAAAGTAATTGAAGGAAACAAAGGTTTTACCTCAGAAGATCCCATAAGCCGAGCTTTGATATTAAAAGAAGCTAAGATTGACCCTGCTGACCTGGAGATTAGGTTTCCTGCCCAACAGACTTTTGGTGACCACACCCTTACCACAAGGGTGAATCCCATTGACCATCAGCTCAGGATACCCCCCAGATGCTGAAGCCTTGCCGAGGATGGGGGGCTTAGGGTTCAGCAGCTGGGCCCTGATGCCTGGTGGGAACTGCTTTCTCGCTGGGCCTTGGTGCCCAGCTGTTGATCCAACGAAATAAGTCAGCCCTTTTTTTTTTTCTACTAAAAAAAGTTTCATCTTTCTGCCTTCCTCCCCTATAAGGTATGGATTCTATGATGATGATGATTGGCTTGGTTTTGGACATGATTTAGTCTAAATCTTGGGATTTGAAGGAGGGTGAGGATGGACGGCATGCCACCTCACCCGTAGAACTCTAGTACCTGACGTGGTTGAGCGAGGGGAAAGTTTAATGTCAAACCCTATCCTCAGTGCGGGTCTGATCTCGACGGACATCATGACGCCTTAGCACTGGAGATAGGGTGTATATCCAGTAATTACCCCTAGGACGACCCTAATGAAAGGGATGACCCGTCCTCTAAGTGTGACTCCATGGTGGGTATGGGTAATATCTGGATGAACTATGTTTTTTCACGTTCTATGGCAACCCCCCTATTTCGGCTGACGACCCTATGCTTTTGTCAAAGGACTTGTCCACGGAACCCGAACTTCAATCAATCATGGTCGGTACCTTTGATCAGGGTAGTACCCCTGGACCGAATGACAGACAGACACAGATGACGACCCAAAGCAATGCGAGTAGATATACCGCCAAGAAATCTCAACAAAAAAGCATCTGGCTCCAGTATTGTCACACTGGAACCATATGCCATGAAGAAAAACAAAAAGTGTGAAATAGCTCCTGGGTCTTTGTACCCAATTCATTTAATAAATACCTGAATTTGAAGCTTGAAGGTGACAATATTGACATTTTCAAGTACACAGGGAAATCGTGAAATGTTGTGGCAGACAGCCAAAAATAACAGCCCAAAATGGAAATATGCTCCTTATAGAAAGCATCTCCCCAGAGGAGAGCAGTAAGTTGATGGGATTGTCGGACCTTGCGGGATTACGGTTGAGTGCACTCCCCACTTTAGCCTGAACTCCAGCAAGGGCTTGATTTATGCCCCTCAATTGATGGCTTTTTCTGAGGAGAGACTTTAACAGAATTAAAAGACCAGGGTGTAATAAAGGTTTGACAGGATGACAAAGAAGGTTGAAAATAATAGAATACCTCAGCCTACCTTAATATTAACTTTTAGTACTTTAAGACTTCCGGAATATGTCTATGCAGCCTGTATAGGGTTTAAGATAAAGTTGTACATCCCAAGACCCAGAAGGTGTTTTCCATTGCCAGCATTTTGGACACACCCTACAATCGTGTCGATCCAAATTGCAAGAAAGCCTGCAGTCTGTGTCAACTGTGGAGAGGATGAGCATGGAATGTGCACCAGGGAACCTAAAATGTGTTCACTGTGGTGAGGGACATGCCTCGTCATCTCAGCAGTGTGGATATTATATTTACTTGAAAAGGAAATACAAGCAATTAGAGTGATTGAAAGAACAACATTTAAGGAAGCACGAGAGAGAGCCAAAGCAAAGATTGTAAGACCCGGTCTAAGTTTTGCTACTGTAGTAGCAAAATTAAAAAGCCAAAGGAAAGAGACAAATAAAAACACCCAAGTTAAGAGCACAAAAGGAAAATCAAATAAAGAATCATTAAAAAGACAGCTAACTGAATCATCTGAGCCAACTGATGATGAGAATATAAAGACAAGGTTCACTAGAACCAACAAGAAAGACCCTAGTGTGGAATTGAAGAAAATTGAAGTGCCAGTTGAGATACACCCTCCACCATCTGCCTCTTTGGAGGCAAGCCAGTGGTTGCTGGTCTGGTGCCAGCTTCTGTTGGTGCCAACTCCTCTTTGGAGGACAACAAACCAGCAGATGCTGGTCCCCCCGGTGCCAGTCCTCGCTGGTACTTCTGCTCATCAGAGGCAGAGCTGGCTACTGCCAGCAGTACGAGACACTTGAGGTGGTCTCTTTAGAGAACACCTCTGCTCTCCTCCATCTCGATAGAGATGGAGAGCGAAGAAACTAAAAAAACCCTTCAGTATCAAAAACACTGAAGGAAAAAGATGTTGGCTCTACGAAGTGATAATTCCTCCCAAGAAGCCAACAAAACCTTCCATCAAATGCCTCCCCTTAGTAGAAAAAAAGAACTCTCCCAGTCTTGTAAAAAGGAACACAATGTTGGTCCTAAACGTGAATAAATTCACTTCCATTATTCAGTGGAACTGTCAGGGACTGCGAGCGGGAAGTATGAGGAAGTGAAGCTTTTAATCTATGAGCACACCTCCTGTAGGGATATGTTTGCAGGAGACTATGCTAGGTGTAATATACCCCTTGTCCTAGGGAATATGTTCACTATAGAACAACTAAATTTGATTTACAGGTGGGAAATCATGGTGGATCCCTCATCTACATCCGTCGGAGATGCTCCACCAATACAAAGTAAACTAAATACTCCACTTCAAGCTGTGGCTGTACGAATTAATTTGAGGAGGCAATATACTATATGTTCCCTTTACATTCCGCCCCAATAGCCATGTCTCCCAAGAGAACTTAATACACTTGATGCAGCAACTACCAGAGCCATTCATTCTACTTGGTGACTTCAACAGTAGACATCCATTGTGGGGAAATGAATAACATCAAACCAAAAAGGGAATATGATGGCATCATTAATAGAAAATGAAGATATAGGTCTTCTTAATACTGGAGAACCTACCCATTACCACTTCAGACAGGCACCGTCTCCTGCATCGACCTTTCAATATGTAGCTCCAACTGCAGTGTTGATTTATTTGGAGAACAAGTTGATGACTGCATACCATTGACCATTCTCCAATTGTGATCGACACCAATGAAGGCCCACCTATCCCGAGATCTACCAAGATGGTGTTTAGAGAAAGCAAATTGGAGAAATTCAAAGATTTGAGTGAGTTGGAGGGGAATGCAAAAGATTTCCCAAGTTGTAGATGATGCCATTGATCTACTCAATGGAACATTACATACTGCAGGGTCTTGCACCCTCGATTCCTCGAACAAAAGGACTATTCAGGAGACTGGCCAGTACCGTGGTGGTCAGAAGACTTAAGGCTGGTTACACCGACTACAAGGACATCATTTGACCCGGTGCCGTAGACACCGCACCTTGGACAATGTCATAATTTACACACCGTGTAGGGCACGATTTCGAAAAGCCATGAAAGCTGCCAGAAGACAATCATGGGCCGGATATGTATCCTCTATTAACAGCAGAACACCAGTTTGTAGCATTTGGAAGAAAATAAGAAAAATTCAGGTAAATTTACACCCAATCCTCCTCCAGTAATTAAAGTGAATAATATCTGTCACAGATGCCAGAGAAGTTAGTAATACATTTCAGAACACTTCGCTCGAGTCTCTGAGAAATCAGATAGTTCCCCAGGAACATAATTTCAGAACGATGGAGAACAACAGGTACTGACTTTTCAGCAAAGAAAGCTGAATATATAATATGCCGTTTTCTGAGAGGGAATTTGACTCGCTTTATCTAGGAGCAAGAACACTGCCCCTGGTCCAAGAGAGATTCCTTATGAAATGTTTAAACACATTTCAAGGAAACACAAAACTTTTTCTAATAAGTATTATCATAGAATATGGGATGAAAGCAGCTACCCTAACCACCATATGGGAATTAGCTACCATGTTACCATTCCTTAAGCCTAGAAAAGATCCTCTCTGTGCAGCAAGTTACGCCCATTGCTGTTTAACTTGCTGTTTGTGTAAGTTGATGGAAAAATGGTAAATGTAAGGACTGATGTGGTATCTAGAGCACAAAACAATATTCTCAACACCCTTCTCAGTGTGGTTTTTCGAAAATGCACTCCACCCTGGACATCTTACTGCAACTTGAAGCCTCTATCTGTGAGGCCTTTGCCTCCAAGCAACACCATGTGACAGTGTTTTTTGATATAGAAAAGGCATATGACACTGCTTGGAGACATGGGATTCTGAAGACTATGCATGCATAATAGTGGTCTACGAGGCAAATTACCTTTATTTGTGAAATCCTTTTTTACATCGTAGGTATTTTAAAGTTAAAGTTGGCAGTATTTTATCAGAGAAAAGGTTGCCAAGAAGAAGGTGTTCCCCAGGGTAGTGTTCTCAGTGTAACACTTTTGCTCTAGCCATAACAGTGTTGCAGCTGTCATTCCAAGAGAGGTTTTAAAGACACTGTTTGTGGATGACCTTGTCAATATCCTTTGCTGCCACCCGGATGACTGTAGCAGAAGAAAGCTACAATTAACAATAAATAAAATAGTAAGTTGGGCTGAGAAACAGGGTTTTAAAATCTCTGTAAGCAAGACTAACTGCTGTCCACTTCTGTCGGATCAGGGGAGTACATCCTGATCCAGACCTATATTTGTATGGCCGTAGAATCCCATGTGTAGAACAAGCACACTTCTTAGGCCTAGTTTTGACAGTAGATTGACTTGGTCCCCCATATCAAACATATAAAAGCAAAGAGCCTAGAAGCTCTACACATTTTGAAGGTGCTTTCTCACACCAGTTTTGGGGAGCTGATAGAAATATTTTTACTGAAGCTTCATAAATCTTTAATCTTGTCAAAGCTGTCATATTGTGAAGTTTTATTCTTCAGCTTCCTCATCTGTAACTTAAAAATTTTAGATTCAGTGCCATCATTCAGGTATTCGTATAGCCACAGGAGCTTTCCGTTCGTCACCATAACCTAGTATGCTAGTTGATGCAGGAGAGATGCCCCTTGAACTCTATCGCCAGTCATCATTCTTCGGTACTGGTTTAGAGTGCAAAGACTCCCCAATCTCTGGCATTTGCTGTGGCAAATAGAAATATTTTTAACGGTTTTTACGAAAGTCATCCAAGGTTTATCCCACTCCTTTTAGCTATAGAATTAAAACAATTTTAGAGGATACGAATATTATGAAAATTTCCCATTATCCCCTTTGTGTATCCCAGTACTCCTGTCTGGAGGTTACCTGATGTGAAATTCTGTAGGTACTTCAGTGGAGCAAAGAGGGATAAATCTGATGAGGAAATGAGGGGCCATATTTTTAGAGCATGTATCAGAGCATGTAGATACAAGTTTTATATTTACTGATGGCTCTAAGTCCAGTGCTGGCGTTGGATATGGAGTTTTTAGCGAATCTTTTAACCGAAGAGGTGCACTTCCTTCTATTGCCTCAAACTTTACAGCTTGAATTGTATGGCATCCTAGTAGCACTGGAACATATTACAACACTCCCAGTGTGTAGCTACACAATATTTTGTGACTCCAAAAGTGCCTTACAGTCCCTGGAAGTCTTTAATACTGATCATCCCTTGGTGTTGAAGATCTTGCAGTGGATTTTCTTGCACCAGTATAGAGGGAGCCATTGTTTCTTTTTGTTGGGTTTCCTGCTCATGTGAACATATCAGGAAACGAAGAGGCAGACAAGCTAGCCAAATCAGCTGCGCAAACTTTGATACCAAGAAAATGCCCTGTTCCATACGTGATACATTCTATGATATATGGAAATCCATCCAGCAGTTATGGGTACTTCAGTGGGACAGAGTAGGGCCCCAATAAAATGAAAGAAATTACTAGTCAGACACACCCTTGGAAATATGACCTAATGCCAAGGAAGTGGGAGGTTGTATTGTGTAGATTACGTATTGGCCATACGCGTTTAACTCATGGCTATCTGATGGATGGGGAGCTTGAGCCCTTCTGTGACGATTGCTTAGTTCCGCTAACCGTTAGGCATTTGCTGGGTTGAGTGTCCCAGTCTGGTGGAACTTAGGAATCGTTTTTTTAGGTTATAGTAGTGAAGCAGGGGGTAATTATAGCATGGCAAAACTGTTTGGGAGAAAGCGCATGTATTTATAAAACTTTATCTCTTTTATCAAAGAAGCTGGTCTTCTCAAATATATCTGACAGCTGTGCTGTCTTAGTATATACATATTCTTTTTTTTTTTTTAAATAATTTTACGGTTGTGATTAATCAAAACAATTCTTTTTATCGGAATATTATTTTTACTTTTATCAGAAATTTATTTTATTTTCTTAAATCAAATTTATACGTATGTCTCTCATAAAGATAAAGGTATTTTGAATTGTTGTATAATATATTATAAAAGTTAAAAGATCACATTTAGTATTCGGTGTCGGTGACCCTGGTAGTTGTGACGCCAGATAACTCTCAATCAATCAAATCAATCAGCTCAGGATATCAGAGCGACAAGAGGGGATTGGCAACTCTCAAGAAAACCAGAACAGCCATCACATAAATGACAGCTCAACGAGAAGGAGTTCCAGAAGACTGCTGGGCCTTGACCCAGGCTAACATCCCAAACATCTCTTGAGAATGGGCCACAGACAGAGACTGAAAGTCTCGGTGGAGTAAAACTAAATGAATACTGTGCTAAATCTTAGGGTAAACAATTTACAAAGTGATTTTTGTGGGTTTCTTTTTATCTTCAGAGACTGAAAGAGAAAGTTTTTGTTTGGTTCATTATTATTATTATTATTTAGTCTTACTTATACCTGAAAATTACTACCAACTATTATATATTAGGTAAATCATTAATTTATCACACAAAACAAAGAGGGAGAGAGAGAATTATATTATTTTTATTTATTTAATATCATTCGATCTTATTAAACTTAATACAGTATTAATCAGTATTAATATTTGAATATAAGAAAATCATTTTTGTATCATAGAAATGTATCTAGTCATGAAAATAACATCAAAATAAACTCATTGGTGAATATTTATCAATGGATAAATATTCACCAATGAGTGTTTTTTTTATGTTATTTTCATGACTAAATATATTTTTATGATACAAAAATGATTTACCAATTTTCAAATATTAATATTGATTAATAATGTATTAAGTTTGACAAGATTAAATGATATTAAATGATAAAAATAATAAATTTCTCTCTGTTTTGTATGATTAACCCTCTTACGCCGAAGCGGTAAAAAAAAATTGTCTCCCATGTGCTGGAGGTGTTTGAGAGTGAGCGCGGAAGCGGAAAAAATATTTTTTTCAAAAAATCACAGCGCGCTTAGTTTTCAAGATTAAGAGTTCATTTTTGGCTCTTTTTGACATTGGCTGAAGTTTAGTATGCAACCATCAGAAATGAAAAAATTATCATTATCATATATAAATAATGCGATATATGATAGCGCAAAAACGAAATTTCATATATAATTATATTCAAATCGCGCTGTGCGCAAAACGATTAAAGGTAACAGGTTACTTTTTTTTCGTTGTAATGTACACTAAATTGCGATCATTTTGGTATATAACACATTGTAAAACGATAAAAGCAACACAGAGAAAATATTATCACAAAATAATGCATGAATTCGTAACGTGTGGAGGTAAACAAATATTTTTTTCAAAAATTCACCATAAATCTAAATATTGTCCTAGAGACTTCCAATTTCTTTCAAAATGAAGACAAATGATTGAATATTACTATACTGTAAGAGTATTAGCTTACAATTGCAGTTTTTGACCATATATGACGAGTTAAAGTTGACCGAATATGCAATTATTTCGGAAATAAGAAAAGCTACAACCTTCAAATATTTTTCGTTTTATTCTACATGAAATTGCGCACATTTTCATATATAAAACTCTATGAAATGCCTAATATGAAACGGAGCAAATATTCCGAGAATGGTACGTACGCATTTCGGAGATTTGTGGCGGAGAATCCGCGCTCGGAGGGAAGGAAAGATTTTTTTTTAAATTCACCATAAATCTAAGTATTTTGCTAGAGACTTCGAATTTGTTTCAAGATGAAGATAAATGACTGAATATTACTAGACTGTAAGAGTTTTAGCTTACAATTGCGTTTTTTTTCGACCATTTCGGAGAGTCAAAGTTGACCGAACGTGGTTTTTTTTCTATTTATCATGATTTATATGCAAATATTTCAAAAATGAGAAAAGCTACAACCTTCAATTATTTTTTTGTTGTATTCTACATGAAATTGCGCACATTTTCATATATAAAACTTTATGTAACGGCTAATTTAAAATGGTGCAAACATTACCACAATCGCACGTATGATTTTTTCGGAAGAGTTACCGCGCGGACGTAAAGAAAATGTTATTTTTGTCATAAATTCACCATAAATCGAAATATTGTGCTAGAGACTTCCAATTTGTTGCAAAATGAAGGTAAATGCTTGAATATTACTAGAATATAAGCGTTTAACTTACAATTGCGTTTTTCGACCATTTCGGTAGAGTCAAAGTTGACCGAAGTTTAAATTTTGGCAATTATCGTTATTTATATGAATATATCTCAAAACTGATAAAAGCTACAACCATGGGTTGTTTTTAGTTGTATTGTGCATGAAATTGCACACATTTCCATATATAAAACTTTATATAACGGCTAATTTTAAAATGGTGAAAACATTACCACAATCGCATGTATGATTTTTTTCGGAAGAGTTACCGCGCGGACGTAAGGAAAAAGTTTTTTCATAAATTCACCATAAATCGAAATATTGTGCTAGAGACTTCCAATTTGTTGCAAAATTAAGGTAAATGATTGAATATTACTAAAATATAAGAGTTTTAGCTTACAATTGAGTTTTTTTACCATTTCGGTAGAGTCAAAGTTGACCGAAGGTTGAAATTTTCGCACTTATCGTTATTTATATGAAAATATCTCAAAACTGATAAAAGCTACAATCATGAGTATTTTATTGTTGTATTCTACATAAAAATGCGCACATTTTCATATATAATACTTCATGTAACGGCTAATTTACAATGGTACAAAAATTATGTCAAAGTGACAAAATAATTTCCGAGATGTGTCACAGATACTTTTTAGTGCGGCAAGAAAGAAATTCGCGCTTGCGTGCCTGCGTAACGATTGTAAACAAAAAAACACCTTGATCCGTGAACTCCCAGCATCCCCCAAGGCGCGTGATTCTAAAGTTTTAGGCTGGTAGGCCTATAAGTATTTTTCTGCGAATTTTAAAAAAAACTTTTGTAAGTCGACGTAAAATACGTCCAGTCGGCACACGGGAGACAAAAAATGTCGACTTAAAATACGTCCAGTCGTCGTAAGAGGGTTAACACCAATCAGTTAGAGGGAGAAAGAGAGATTTCAGTAATTGATTGACAAAAAGATGGCAATGCTCCCCACCCCTTGCTGTCAGGTTTCTTGACTTTTGTGACAGCTCCACCTTTGATTGGGTTTTCCTTCATTCTTACCTAATTTTTAGATTTATAAACTAATATCGTACTAATTCACTATAATCTTTTCTTTAATGAATTGATATTAATGTTGTTTACATTAGTATTATTTGAAAATTAGTAAATAATTTATTTATTAACCCTCTTACGCCGGAGCGGTAAATAAAAAAATGACTCCCGTATGCCGGAGGGGTTTGAGAGTGAGCGCGGAAGCGGAAAAAATATTTTTTTCAAAAAATCACAGCGCGCTTAGTTTTCAAGATTAAGATTTCATTTTTGGCTCCTTTTTTTTGTCATTGCTTGAAGTTTAGTATGCAACCATCAGAAATGAAAAAAATTATCATTATCATATATAAATAATGCGATATATGATAGCGCAAAAACAAAATTTCATATATAATTGTATTCAAATCGCGCTGTGCGCAAAACGGTTAGAGGTAACAAGTTACTTTTTTTTCGTTGTAATGTGCACTAAATTGCGATCATTTTGGTATATAACACATTGTAAAACGATAAAAGCAACACAGAGAAAATCTTATCACAAAATGATGCATGAATTCGTAGCGCGCGGACGTAAAAAAATAATTTTTTTAAAAATTCACCATAAATCGAAATATTGTTATAGAGACTTGCAATTTGTTTCAAAATGAAGGTAAATGATAGAATATTACGATACTGTAAGAGTTTTAGCTTACAATTGCAGTTTTCGACCATTTCGGACGAGTTAAAGTTGGCCGAATGTCGAATATTAGTTTAAAAATTTTTTTATATGCAAATTATAAAAAAAAAATGAGAAATGCTACAACCTTCCAATAATTTTTGTTATATTTTGCATTTTTTCGCGCACATTTTCATATATAAAAATCTAAAAAAAGCATAATATGAAAAGGCAAAAATATTAGGAGAATGTGACCTACGCATTTCGGAGATTTTCGGCCGAGAATCGGCGCGCGGACGTAATAAAAATATTTTTTTCAAATATTCACCATAAATCAAGATATTGTTCTAGAGACTTGCAATTTGTTTTAAAGTGAAGATAAATGATTGAATATTACTAGACTGTAAGATTTTTATGTTACAAATGCGTTTTTCGACCATTTCGGTTGAGTCAAAGTTGACCGATCGTAGTTTTTTTCCTATTTATCGTACTTTATATGCAAATATTTCAAAATTGAGAAATGCTACAACCTTCCAATATATTTTATTATATTGTGCATGTTTTTGCGCACATTTTCATATATAAAACTCTAAAAAAAGCGTAATATGAAAAGGCACAAATATTAGGAGAATGTGACCTACGCATTTCGGAGATTCGCTGCCGAGAATCGGCGCACAGACAGAAAAAAAATATTTTTTTCAAATATTCACCATAAATCGAGATATTGTTCTAGAGATTTGCAATTTATTTTAAGGTGAAGATAAATGATTGAATATAACTAGACTGTAAGATTTTTATGTTACGAATGCGTTTTTCGACCATTTCGGTTGAGTCAAATTGACAGATCGTAGTTTTTTTCGTACTTATCATAATTTATATGCAAATATTTCAAAAATGAGAAATGCTACACCTTCCAATATTTTGTTATATTTGTGCATGTTTTTGCGCACTTTCATATATAAACCTCTAAAAAAAGCGTAATATGAAGAGGCACAAATATTAGGAGAATGTGACCTACGCGTTTCGGAGATTTTCGGCCGAGAATCGGCGCGCGGACGGAATAAGAATATTTTTTTCAAAAATTCACCATAAATCGAAATATTGTTCTAGAGACTTGCAATTTGTTTTAAAGTGAAGATAAATGATTGAATATTACTAGACTGTAAGATTTTTATGTTACAAATGCGTATTTTGACCTTTTCGGTTGAGTCAAAGTTGACCGATCGTAGTTTTTTTCGTACTTATCGTACTTTATATGCAAATATTTCAAAAATGAGAAATGCTAAAACCTTCCAATATTTTTTGTTATATTGTGCATGTTTTTGCGCACATTTCCATATATAAAACTCTGAAAAAAGCGTAATATGAAAAGGCACAAATATTAGGAGAATGTGACCTACGCGTTTCGGAGATTTTCGGCCGAGAATCGGCGCGCGGAGGGAAAAAAAATATTTTTTTTCAAAAAATTTCATTCATAAACAAATCGAGATATTTGTTCTAGAGACTTGTAATTTGTTTTAAAATGAAGATAAATGATTGAATATTACTAGACTGTAAGATTTTATGTTACAAATGCGTTTTTTGACCTTTTCGGTTGAGTCAAAGTTGACGATCGTAGTTTTTTGTCGTACTTATCGTACTTTATATGCAAATATTTTCAAAAATGAGAAATGCTACAACCTTCCAATATTTTTTGTTATATTGTGCATGTTTTTGCGCACATTTCCATATATAAAACTCTAAAAAAAGGGTAATATGAAGAGGCACAAATATTAGGAGAATGTGACCTACGCGTTTCGGAGATTTTCGGCCGAGAATCGGCGCACGGAGGGAAAAAAAATATTTTTTTCAAAAATTCACCATAAATCGAGATATTGTTCTAGAGACTTGCAATTTGTTTTAAAGTGAAGATAAATGATTGAATATTACTAGATTGTAAGATTTTTATGTTACAAATGCGATTTTTGACCATTTTGGTTGAGTCAAAGTTGACCGATTGTAGTTTTTTTTGTACTTATCGTACTTTATATGCAAATATTTCAAAAATGAGAAATGCTACAACCTTCCAATATTTTTTGTTATATTGTGCATGTTTTTGCGCACATTTCCATATATAAAACTCTAAAATAAGCGTAATATGAAAAGGCACAAATATTAGGAGAATGTGACCTACGCATTTCGGAGATTCGCTGCCGAGAATCGGCGAGCGGACGGAAATAAAATATTTTTTTCAAATATTCACCATAAATCGAGATATTGTTCTAGAGACTTGCAATTTGTTTTAAAGTGAAGATAAAAGATAAATGATTGAATATTACTAGACTGTAAGTAATTTGCTTACCCAAAAAAAACCAATATTTATAATATATATATATATATATATATATATATATATATATATATATATATATATATATATATATATATATATAATATATATATATATATATATATATATATATATATATATATATATATATATATATATATATATACATATATTATATATATATATATATATATATATATATATATATATATATATATATATATACATATATATATATATATATATATATATATATATATATTATTATATATATATATATATATATATATATATATATATATATATATACGTAAAATATGTATATTACATTCTTAGATTCTGGTACCAATACATAAATAAAAGGAATGCAGGTGACACTTCTCTTTTTGCATACAATGAAATGTCTTATTATTATTTTATCATGCATAGATACAGATATATAAAAAATTGTAATAAATATAAAAATAAATATAAAATAAATGCAGAATACTCACTCGTAATCCTGACTCTTCGTTCTATTCTTGTTTTCTCCCTCCTCCATTGAAGAGTCTTGCATTTTTTTCCACTCGACATGACGAGGTACAGGTGGAGGAGGGAGACGCGCGCCCTTACTGCTGATGGACCCGGCGGCCCCGTGCGCCCTCCGCTGTCGGTTTAGGGGGCGCGCTCCAATACATGACCTTAGTGTGGTACTTTCGGTCACACTCCCCTATCCTCCAAAGAGCAACTTTGCAGAGACGACAGAAGAATCGGGTGGGTGCTCTCCTTCTGCCATTCATATGGCACACCCGGCACCGTTTCTGCCTTCGCCCTTGTAAGGCCTCCAGTATGTGATCCCCTTGCTGCAGCCGACACACAGGGTTCACTACCCGACGAGAAGCGGTGATGGCGGGGTCGGCAGCAAGATTGGCATCGTCAGCAGGGGCGTCGTCAGCAGGGGCGGCAGCAGCAAGAGGGGCGTCGTCAGCAGGGGCGGCGGCAGCAGGGGCATCGTCAGCAGGGGCGGCGGCAGCAGGGGGGTCGTCAGCAGGGGCGGCTGCAGGTCGAGCGAAGTTGGCCCTCCTATCTGCCCTTTCCTCTAGGGGCAGATCTGCAGCTCGGGGCAGGGGGTCAGTTATGGAAGGCCACTCATCGGGATCGAAGTTGATGAAGGCATTCCCGGCTACTTCTAGGAACTGTATGTGGGTCAACCTCGGAAGATTATCACCGCGGTACCCACTGTACAGTATGTAGGCATTTTGGAGGGCCAACTGAAGGATGTATTTGAGGAGCTTCTGTGTCCACCTTCTGGTTCTCTTGGTGAAGGGATAATACTGGATGAGCTGATCAAAGAGATCAACTCCTCCCATGTGCCTGTTGTAGTGCCCAATGACGGTAGGCCGCTCGATACGAAACTCCTCAAACACAACTCGGCCCTGTCGACGTGTCTTCTTCCGCTGTACGATCTCTTCTTGGATGGGTTCATGACTCGTCGCAATCATGGGGACGAGTCGGACACCCTTCCAACAGATGACGAAGACAGCGCCCTTCCGCCGCCACTCTGTCTCTCCCTCTTGCCAGGTGTTGCGGATGACTAGCGAACCTCTTGAGGACATTCGGGGCCCCACGCACCAACCGAAGGGTACCACTGACGTGAACACCTGCTTCATACAGTTCCTGGGCCAGGTATACCGAGTTATAATAATTATCCATAAACAGGTGATATCCCTGGTTACGGAAACATCCCACAAGATTGAATACAGTGTCACGCAGCGTGGAGTAGACCCCGGAATACACTGAAAAGTCCACAACGTATCCAGTGTTGGCCTCGGTAATAAGAAAGAATTTCACACCATATTTCTTCGGCTTCTTGGGGTTATACACTTTTATACTAAGACGTCCTTTGTAAGGCATCATCCCCTCATCTAAAGACAGGTTCTTTCCAGGAATCACGAGATTACTACACCGATCACGGATATAATCCAACACTGGGCGCACTAAAATGAGGCGATCACTGTTATTCCGGGGTATGGCCCTTCGGTTGAAGGCATTGAAGTACCTGTCCAACGCCAGGAAATTATCACGGGACATAACGCCAGGCACATTAGGCATACATAAAAAATAATTTCTCCTCCAATAATGCCTGACGTTGGAAGCAGGTGTCATACCAAAATAAATGTGCAGCCCCAAAAAATGTGCCATGTCAATGAGGTTGCAACCCCGCCAGTAATACGACAAGGTCGTCCTCAGCTCATACCGGCAGTGCTGAGCGTAGTCCACCGTCTCGTGTACCAGGTATTCCAGCAATTCCTGCGTCAGGAAAAGCTGGATGAACCCCAAACCAGTCAGGGGTACTGGTACGGTGATCCCAGGGGTTGCCGTGAAGGGGTGCATGTTAGGAGGGGTGGGGTCCTCCGTCCACCCCTCGTCACTCTCCGACGACCGACCTTGGCTGGCGCGACGAGCCGACCTTCTACGTGCCCGTGCGCGCACGCGCACGGGTGCGGGCACGATATTGCACTCTACCCTCCCCCGTTGGCCCATCACCCTCACTTAGGCCTTCACTTTCTGTATCGTCCTCTGCGATAAAACTTGACCCTGTATCCCCATCCTCCCCCTCCTCCCCCTCCTCAGATTCCCCCTCGTAAGCACTGAACCCACTGAATTCGAGCTCACTTTCGGGATGTGAGCCTCGAACGGACATTGGGGGCATATATTCATCCTCACTTTCATCGGGACTGATGTCCTCATCACTCGATGACCATCTGCCATCAAAATGAGGACTTGCGACATGTTCCCGATCAAGCTCCGATAGATATTCATCTATGTCCCTTGGTTGGAGGCCTCCCAAATGCTTATGAATGCCCCTAAGGATGCCCACATGCTTCCTAGGGGTAACCAAAGGCATATGCTGTGTTCCTAAAACACTTTCAGCCACACGTGGCCGCACAGAACGGCCTTGAGGCGCGGGGTCATGCTGGGTGCTTGGCCCCTCGCCAGCATCCAGGTCCAAAACTCGCCTTACACGATCCCTTCCGACGGGTAAAACGCGCCTTTTGCGGTCCACACGTCGTTGAGACATATCTAGGAATGTCCTGTAGCAACACAAATGCTCTAAGTCTCGCACAAGTCCAGAAAAACACGCTTCTGACGAAAGATCGCTCTCGGATGATGCGCTACTGATGCTGGCTGGAGCGAGAAGAAGGGATATCGCGCATGCGCACTTGGGGGTCACGCTTCAAAACAAAACAAGGCCTTGATCCGTGAATTCCCAGCATCCCCCAAGGCGCGTGATTCAAAAGTTTTAGGCTGGTAGGCCTATAAGTATTTTTCCGCGAATTTAAAAAAAAAACTTTTGTATGTCGACGTAAAATACGTCCAGTCGGCACCCGAGAGACAAAAAATGTCGACGTAAAATACGTCCAGTCGGCGTTTAAGAGTTAAACAAAAACACATCTCAATGAGAGAGAGAGAGAATTATTTTTATTATTTAGTATCATTTAATCTTATTAAACTTAATAAAGTATTAATCAGTATTAACTTTTGAAAATAGTAAATCCTTTTTGTATCATAAAAATGGATTTAGTCATGAAAATAACATCAAAATAAACTAATTAGTGAAAAACCCACAAATGAGCAAGTCCTCCCGCAAGTAATTTCTGTGCTCAGCCTGTGTCGCTCCGTGAAATGCTTCCTTTAGTGTTCATTTCTAAGGTAAAGTATTGCTACAAATACCAGAGAAAAACTAAAATGGTAATGCCAGAGTATACTGGCTCGCTCACCTTTATTAAAGGTGTCGGTATGGTATCTAGGGCGAGTGGAAACCACTACCAGAGGTCCCTTGCCATTTAGTCTCTCCCTTCCTCAATATCCCTCATCTACAGAGGAGCCGATCTAAGGCCCCGCTACTACTACAACTAGCGCCTTTGTTTTCATTCCTTTCAATAGCACTGTTCACGCTGCACGCGTTCTTTCATTGTGCTGTGTTTTTCGTTCAGATTTATCCCCTTTTGTCATCATCATGGATCGTCAAGCTTCTGCATCCAAGTTAAGTACTGCGTTGAATGTTTGAGATCAATTTGAGACTGCTTTTGGCAATATAAGCCAAGTTATCTAAGGTTATATGTGAGAGCGGTAGCACGTGCGTTGTCGTTCCCGCGCCGCCTTCTCTTGGCTCGCCAGCCACGTGATGATTCCCTGCTTTCTTGCACCAGTTGGTCTCCCATACTAATTGGTCTCGATTGCATTTTGAGCAGTACCCTATTTAATCTTTTTTACGATGCATTTGTCATTGACGTGTTTATTTATTAGTCCGTTCACGGGGGATAGCCTACTTCCGAACCGCATGCTTTCGGTCGTGGCGTACCCATTCCTTTCTTGCATGAAGGTTGTCATATCAACCATTGTTTCTCAGTAAGATAGGATCTTTTAGACTCGCTTGTCTTATATACGGAAGGACCCTGGTTCTTACGTAGCCCTTACCGTCCTTGAGCCATCTTGGCCGCTTGCCCCTCGATATTCATTACAGCATCTAGCCGCTCTGAATTTCTATGCTAACATTTCCGTCGTTGGATTTATGTTTAACCTAATTTCTCAAGGACCATTCCTTTCTTTCTCTCTCGCTCCATTTTATTTCGCTTCTTCCCCCCGTGTTAGGACAGGATATTTATGTTATGTGTTACTATTCTTGTAGCCGGCATCTAGTTGGCCTATAGGCCTTCTTTTGATCGACTGGCCTCTCACACCGCGTTACTGTTCACCCGGCTGGGAGTGTCTCCAGTCGATCGCATACGAGCCACCCTGCTTCCGACCCCTCTCAGTCCCCCCACCCCCCCTCACTCACCCACTTCGGTGGAGTGACGACTCGCTCACGCTACCTCAGATAGCCATCCGAGTCACCCATGGGGGAGAAGGGGGTTCACTGGGGGGTACACTTGGTGAGCAGGCCTGCCGTACTCTGCCGCGCTGCTAGTGGTGAAGGGGGGAACCCTGCTTCACCGAGCCATGGTTGGCCACCAGGCACGGGGGAGTGGGACACACCCCGACCCACTAGGTAGTGTATCCCTCTCACTAACTATGGAGCCCACCTCTTCCCACCCCACTCCGGCGGCCTCAGGGCTCCGGCATAAGCCAGACCCGACCTTGGGATAGTTGGGCTTCTTTGAATATGTGAAAAGGCTCCGGCCTGTCTATGGGATTCCATTTGCATGCATGGTTTATTACACAAAATAACATCCACTTCTGTTGTAAGTTATCTTACTATACCCAGTTGTTTACACTGGCGGAGTCTTCAACTCCGCCAGGTATTTACTGTCCCACCCTGTTACGTCTCGCTCTTCACCCTGTATCTGATTTTGGGTTATATCCCTCACTCCAGCACGTGAAGGACAGCATGAATCCACTTAATCGGTCAGATTTTGTTGTTCCGACGTCGCCGGAGCTGCAGTGGAGTCATTCCTAGTTCCCATTACCTACCTAGGATGTTCTCATCAGTATACACAGGGCGCCGGAGCTAGTAGTAACAGGGCGACAGGTTATCGTGCATTATATATGCTGATGCCTAAGTTACTCCAGCAGCAATAGTATACTGCACACAACCAAGGACCTGCTTCGGAAGGTTGTTGATGATACTCATGTATCATTTGACTTACAGGTTACCTGTTGTCTGGAGGAGGGTTGTAACGCCGTTCTCCAGGAACCCTGTGGGCACGTGGTCTGCCGAGCACATGCCAGCTGCGCAGTTCGCCTTGAAGACTACGTGGTCTGGCACCACAAGAACTGCATCATCTGTTATGCTTTGGTGAATGAAGCCACCTCCGAGGTAGGTAACACTTCGGTCTATATATAATGATACAGTGAGAATAAATATACTGTAATATACACTATGATACTAGGTTAAGTCTATCTCTAGTATTAAGTATTAATAATAACCCCTCTTACAGGGAGCACAAGCTGTCCGAGAAGCTGCCTTATCCACTCTGAAGGCATTGGTTGGCGGATTTGGGCGTAACTCCGCCAAGGGACAGCCCTACATCCTGTCCCAGGACATGGCCACCCTTATCTTCCCAGGGGTGAAGAAAGGATCCGTGGTGGATCCTGAAGTGGCTGCTCCTCTGATCACCAAGATCCAAGAAGCAGTCACACTCCCGACGGAGGAAGGCATCGCAGAGGAAGTCGTGGGGAACATGGCAGCCCTCAACTTGGACCACGAGCCCATGGCTATCGACGACATGGGCAATGGTAAGAGTGGTAGCGAGGCAGGTTTTGTAGGGGCTCAAGGGTTGTCCTTGAGTCCATCTTTGGCTTCTTCCCCTTCCACTTCTACTTCCTTCCAGGGATTCGCCAATAAACCTCAGTCGGTCAGACGTAAGTCTTCATCGGCGGTCCCTAAAGTTAAAAGCAAGACGGACTTCAAGTCTAAACAAAAGTCCCTGCCAAAGAGGTCAGGAACCAAGCTAGTCACCATGCCACCGGCTCATAACCCCAGGGCAGACAAGCCAAAGGTCCCTCCCCCACCAAAGGGGTCGAGGACCAAGGTTCCTAAGGAGAAGGCTCAGCCTTCCTCCTTTGACCTTGATACATTCTCGGATAGCATCATGCAGCGGATGGGCAACATGGTTGGGGACTTGGTCCAGTCCAAGTTCCAAGAAATGTTTGCCCAGCTGTCTAACACACTGGAAGCATGGGGCAAACCATTCAATCCTTGTCAGAGAGGATAGTAGCCCAGGAAAACATGATGTCGGGTCTCCGAGACAGTATGGCAGCAGGACAGGCACAGTCCGGCCAAGCAACTCATGCATTGCTGATGCCGGACTCGTCCAATCTTCCTCCATTTAAACCAAACAACCCATGGAGGGTAGCAGCACACGCTCCGTTCGCAGAGGGTATGCTGACTATTGAGGGTTGTGGAACTCGAAGGCTAGAGGACTTCGAGTTCTATCCTGAAGGACTCCAGCCCCCTTTCATAGGCTACGTTCGTTTAACGGATGCTGCCATGAGCAGGGAGGATAAAGTCCCTAAGGAAACGGTAATCCTCCCCTGGGACCAAGCCCAGCAAGCTTGGCGCCGAAACTTGGATGAATGGGAATGCACAAACACAAAACTCACTGCATTCAAGAGCCCGTTTACAATCTTCACTGTAAACGAGGACACCCCGTTGCCATTCATTTCCAAAGTGACGGAGGCAACAGTCCAGGCAGTTCTGAAAGACGAGCCTATGCCTCAGCTCCGGGAGACGGATCCGACTTCCCTTCTGCTCCCCGGATCAGCTGAGTATTACTCGGACGCTCCTGCCACCTTCTCAGGGGGTAAGCTCAAGCCGGACTGCGGTAACACGCTATTCAGCGAGAGGTTGCCTAGGCTATCAGAAGCCCTGATTCAAACTGAATATGACGCTAGGATGAGGCTCAGCAGGTCCCTCAGTTCGCTGACTATGACGGAGATGGCGTCTCTTATCTACGGACAAGAGACGTTATTTAAAATCATGGCCAAGTCACTATTGCATACAATGCAATGTGACTTGTATGACTCCATGGTAGCTCGGCGTAACTGTAGGAAGCATGTTCTGGCGGAAGCCACTATCCGCCATGAACCCAACAAACTGATCGCCTCATCCATATGGGGCACGGACCTCTTCCCCGCCTCCGCTGTGAACGAGGTTCTGTTTGAAGCATCAAGGGTTAATCGGAGCCTGAAAATTCGATGGGGACTCATGTCCAAACGAAAACCCGAGTCCACTGGATCGAATCCCAAAGCGAAGAAGAGACCTAGGAAGTTCCAGCCCTTCCAGGCTCCCCAACAGACTTTGATGCAGGCGGTTCCGGTATCTCAAGTACCACAACCGTCGACATCCAAAGCACAGCCGCAACAGCAGTTTGTGCTGCTAACCCAGCCGGCACAACAGTCTTAGGCTTCGACCTCCTTTGCGGTCTCTCCGGCCTATAACGCGACGTTTGAATCGCAGTCGTTTCAAGCATTCAATAGGTTCGCTAGAGGCAGCTGAGCTAGGGGTCCCTCCCGTCACCGGGGCTCCGGAAGAGCCACCAACCGGGGCAAAGGCTTCTGGGGAGCACGAGGTGGCTGCCCATCAGCAAACCAGTGAGAATCCCCAGGTAGGAGGGAGACTGTACCTCTACCGACATCGGTGGGGGTTCAGCAACTGGGCACAGAGCATTGTGACCAAAGGTCTGGGGTGGAGTTGGCTTCAAGGTCCTCCTCCATCCAACACCTTTTACCAAAAACCAATAGCGGAATTGGTAGAGTATACCCAAGAACCTCTTCAAAAGAGGGTAGTATCAAGAGTCAGAAACTTAAAGTTTCAAGGGCACTTGTTCAGCGTACCAAAGAAAGACTCAAACAAACTGAGGATAATTCTAGACTTGTCCCATCTGAACTCATTGATTCATTGTGACAAGTTTCGAATGCTGACCGTTTCACAGGTGCGGACCTTACTTCCCCGTGGGGCCGTCACCACCTCTATAGATCTCACAGATGCCTACTATCATGTCCCAATAGCAAGACACTTCCGCCCATTCCTAGGCTTCAAACTAGGAAAGAAGGCTTACTCCTTCAGAGTAATGCCATTCGGGCTCAACATAGCGCCCAGAATATTTACCAAGTTGGCGGAAACAGTAGTCCAGGAGTTGAGAACTCAGGGAATAATGTTAGTAGCCTATCTGGACGATTGGCTCATATGGGCCACAAGTATCGAAGAATGTCACAAGGCGACGGTCAAGGTAATTAAGTTTCTGGAACATTTAGGTTTCCAGATAAACAGAACCAAGTCCCGGCTAACGCCGGAGTCACGTTTCCAGTGGCTAGGAATCCAATAGGACTTAAACTCTCAAACTCTAGCAATTCCGCCGTTAAAGAGAAGAGAAATAGCCAAGGCCACAAGGCAATTTCTTAAAAACAATCAGACGTCCCGGAGGAACCAGGAAAGAATCCTAGGTTCACTCCAATTTGCATCAGTGACGGACGTTCTACTGAAAGCCAAACTAAAGGATATAAACCGGGTTTGGCGCTCAAAAGCAAACCGAAGATCCCGGGACAAGATGGCTCCCATTCTGGCAATCTTACGCAAGAGGATCCCCTCTTGGATGGAAATCAAGAATCTGTCAAAGACAATACCCTTGCAATTCCCTCCCATGGCCCTAGTGGTGCACACAGACGCCTCACTAGGCGGCTGGGGCGGTTACTCACAGTACAAAAAGGTAGGGAACCTGGTCCCTACCATTCCGCCAGCTACATATCAACGTACTGGAAGCTATGGCAGTGTTTCTCACCCTGAAAAGGCTACAACCAGCCAAGAAGTCTCATATCAAGTTGGTATTGGACAGTCCACTGCATAAACTGGGGTGGCTCCAAATTGAGCCATGTGAACCATGTCATGTAGCTATATTTGCCTTAGCAGACAGGAACAGATGGCACCTGTCAGCTACTCACCTAGTGGGAATGCGGAACGTGGTGGCGGATGCCCTATCACGATCCGTCCCACTAGAGTCGGCGTGGACATTGGACAAGGAGTCATTCAGATGGATCTGTCAACAGGTACCAGGGCTTCAGGTGGATCTCTTTGCCACAGAGTCGAACCACAGACTTCCTTGTTATGTGGCTCCCAACCTGGACCCTTTTGCTTTCGCCACGGACGCTTTGGCTATAGATTGGAATGTATGGAAAAGAATTTACCTCTTTCCTCCAGTGAATCTACTCCTGAAAGTCCTGAACAAGCTCAGGACAGTCAAGGGTCACATTGCACTAGTAGCCCCCAATTGGCCCAAGAGCAATTGGTTCCCTCTACTATTGGAATTAGGACTCCGGCCTCAACGGATTCCCAATCCCAAACTGACGCAGTTGGTGCAAACGCGGACTGTGTCTGCTTCCTCAGGAATTCAGAAAGCCCTAACTTTATGGACTTCATGAAGTTTACAGCTCAGAAAGATGCCAACATCGATCCTCAGAACATCCGGTTCTTAGAATCTGACAAACGGGAATCGACCTTGCGTCAATATGACTCAGAAGTTAAGAAACTAGCTATATTTTTAAAGGACTCAAATGCACAAACCATGACCACGAATCTGGCCATAACCTTTTTCAGAACCTTGTTCGAAAAAGGTTTAGCAGCTAGTACAATTACTACTACCAAATCAGCACTTAAGAAGATCTTCCAATGTGGATTCAATAGAGATTTAACAGATTTGTACTTTTCATCCATTCCAAGGGCTTGTGCAAGACTTAGACCAACTGAGAGACCCAGGACGGTCTCATGGTTTTTAAACGATGTCCTTAAATTGGCTTTTGACACTAATAATGACTCATGTGATTATATAACCATCTTAAGGAAAACTTTATTCCTAATGAGTTTAGCCTCAGGTGCCAGAATTTCTGAACTGTCGGCCCTATCTAGGGAATCAGATCATATCGAATTTCTCCCTACAGGAGAATTACTACTCTCACCAGATCGTCAATTTCTAGCTAAATATGAGGACCCACAAGATAGATGGGCTCCATGGAAGATTGTCCCACTTCCGCAGGACCCATCCCTATGTCCAGTTAATTCCCTAAGAGCATATTTAAGCAGAACTGCCCTGATATCTTCAGGCCCCTTGTTCATTAGGGAAAAAGGTGGCACTATTTCCTTAAAAGGGATTAGGCAGCAAATTTTGTACTTTATAAAACAAGCTAACCCGGAATCTTTTCCAAGGACACATGATGTTAGAGCAGTAGCCACCTCAATTAATTATTTTCAACATATGAATTTTGACGATCTCAAGAAGTACACAGGCTGGAAATCTCCGACAGTATTTAAACGCCACTACTTGAAGTCTTTAGAGGCCCTTAAATTCCCAGCAGTGGCAGCCGGAAACACAGTTTCCCCTGTCACTGCATAAACAGTAATAAGTAGTTATGTAACCTATGTCTCTCTTACATCTCTCTCTCTCTCTCCTACCTGCCTCGCTAGCATTCTTGCCGTAGCTCGGTCGTTACCGGGTTCATACTTTACCTTGGATGGCACTTTCTGTATATATTGATGATTTGTACTCTATATATTTGTATCTGGGTCTTTTTTTCCCTATGTGGTAATTTTGTTGACTGGTGTGTGTTATTTGAACCATTGTGGGTTATCTAACCCGTTTGTGTAGATAAGTTTAGTTTTAAGGATCATTGAAACTTTCAATTGCTTGATGTTTTAGTTTATTGTAATAATTAGTTACCTATATTAAAGTATTTAACTCTAATCGAGTTTTAATTTACCTGTATTTATTGGTTATCGACACTTTCTTCCAAGCTGGTGGGGCCAATTCTCTGGCACTATTTCATGGAGCGACACAGGCTGAGCCCAGAAAAGGGATTTTGATGAAGGAAAAATCTATTTCTGGGCAAGGACCTGTGTCACCCAGTGAAATCCCACCCCACTGTTTCTTCCACACCCTATTTGGCCCAGCTTGGGTACTATCTACAGGAATGAAAATAAAGGCGCTAGTTGTAGTAGTAGCGGGTAGCGGGGCCTTAGATTGGCTCCTCTGTAGACGAGGGATATTGAGGAAGGGAGAGACTAAATGGCAAGGGACCTCTGGTAGTGGTTTCCACTCGCCCCAGATACCATACCGACACCTTTATTAAAGGTGAGCGAGCCAGTATACTCTGGCATTACCATTTTAGTTTTTCTCTGGTATTTGTAGCAATACTTTACCTTAGAAATGAACACTAAAGGAAGCAATTCACTGGGCGACACAGGTCCTTGCCCAGAAATAGATTTTTCCTTCGTCAAAATCCCTTTTTTAGATGGGTTTCGCAGAAAAATCTGCAAATGAGTGAGTCCGCAAATCAGGAGAATGCCAATAAGTCTTGTATTCTTGTAAAAAACACATTGCTACATAATTCATGATTATTTACATTTTCTTAGATATGCAACCTGAAGTGTTTCATAAGCCTCACCTCTAACAAACCCCTCAATTGTCCCTGTTGCCAGAGGGTAAACTGAGTGAGTCGGTTCCCCCACTCCCTTTTATTTAACATTAGATAACTGCCTTGTTACTAATCTTCAAATAAGAATTATTCCACTGTAAGTTTTAGACTAGTACTTTGAGTACCTTTCATGTAATTTGTATTTTTCATGTTTTTAATGGGTTTTGATTTTTCCCGTATTTTAACAGTTCTGAAGGAAAGAAAAATAACCTACTGAAGAAACTGAGATGGGTGACTCTTGGCTATCACCATAACTGGGACACCAAGGTATGAAGGTGGATTTATTTAATCCAACCCCATTAGTTCAAAATAGATTATTATACATATGCCTTCCTAGACAAATAAAGAACCCTCACTTGGCCAGGTATCCCCCTAGGCTGTTCCTGTGATGGTAATAATAGTACTAAAGTATTTGTTGCTTGTCATCAAACAAATAACTTTGTTCCTGAACATTGATAATTTTTTTGTTTTCACTTAGCATATAAACTCCCCATCTTTTATATGGGCATACCCAGCTTTCACCCACCTATTGCTTGATTGTTGACATCACTTTTTTGTAGCCACACTACTATATAAACATTTTTGCTGCTGCTGTACTCTACTGTTACTTGTTGAAGCATTTAAGTCTTCTCATTTTGACTCCTTGTTGATGACTTTGGCTTTCCTTTTGATCTTATTATGTATTCCTATACAAATGATGATGCCTGATTCTTTTGTGAGAAAGTGATCAGTGTAGATGTTCAAATGTGACAGGTTTTATTGGAGTTTTGCATCAATCCTAATTCTATTTGGTTTTTTTGCAGGGCTTGGGAATATACAATGTCTGAACTATATTGGTGTTGTCTTTGTCATTTTTGCAGGGCTTAGGAATAAACAGTGTCTGAACTATATTGGTGTCTTCTTAGTCATCTGCCCAGGGCAAGGTATGAGATGAAGAGATCTGATCCAAGAAGATGCCTTTGGTGTCTTCTGAGTGCATCACACCTCTTTTCTAAATGACCAACCTCTGAAGATCATCCTCTGTTGTGACTCATGCTGATGTCACTGGGATGGTGGCTGGATGTTGCCTCCTTGTTCACTTACTCTTAGGCTGAAAAATGGCCAACTTGAACATTCTGTCTTCCCATGCTGTGCTTTGCTGAAGACTGAGTAATCTTGACAAGATGGAGTTGGTGAAGGTTAAGTGGTCTCCTCCTAGGTTAACATGGGCTCTGTTCCGTACTGCCTTCCTAGAGCGCCTAGTCAGGGCTAAGAGCTCAACACCTGGCTCTGTCTTGGTGGATACTTCTGCCATGGTTGTAGTTTCCATTGTTGTGTCTTCTTTTCCTGAGTTTCCTGTTGATAATCCTGCTATTGCAGCTCCCTCAGCTCCTGCTGTAACCCCTGTCCCTACAAGTATGCCTGCTTCAACTCGATCCTTGTGTGTATGGAAAATGTTGGAGTAGTCATCTTTTTCATCATTCTCCTTTTCTACACCTTTTCTACACCACCTTCTTCACCTTCCCTGTCCTTGGGCTGGATGATGCAGACACAGATGGCCCAGAAAGTACACCTCTACAAAAAGGCTAAGAAGTCTTCACTTAGATGTTGCTGCTCTTCATAGGGTGACAGGGATCAATGCAACCATTTTGAAGAGCCGTTGACCGTGGGAGGAGTGGACAGATCAGTTTGCCATGTTGCTCATGATCAACCCCTCATGCACAAGCTTGCTTTTGCAGTCACTCAGTCTTCTTGGGGGAGGATGGCTGACCCTGATTATTCTTGTCTTTTATATACAGGCAGTCCCCAGCTTACGACAGGTTTGGCTTACAACATTCCGAGGTTACGATGCTTTTCATTATATTCATCTGAAATTATTTCCAGGTTTACGACACATGTTCCAGGGTTACAGCGCTCATGGTGGCGATCTTACGGATCCAGGGTTACGGCGCTTACGGTGATCTGACGGAAGAAATATAACACCAAAAATGCAAAATAATCAATATTTGAAGGATTTTTTTAGATGAGAAATGCAATAGCAATGCCATTTACATAGTTTTTGATACACTCAAAGCATTAAAAGTATGGTTTTTATAGGATTTTTGATGATTTTCCTGATTATAACAATTTTCAGCTTACGACGTGTCTCAAGAACGGAACCCCCGTCGTAAGCCAGCGACTGCCTGTATCTCAGATGTGAGAGGAAGAGTCTGCACTTCCCCTGACTATCAAGTGTTGCAGTTCTTTGGAGCCATCCTGATAAGTCCTGGTAAAAGCCCTTGACAAGTTCATAGAGAGTCACAGCTGTGACTATTCCTTTGCAGGGTACCATCTGGCCTGCCAACCATTACTGCCCAGAACAGGGCCAGGGCGAATAGTGTCTGCTCCTGGTCACCCTAATAACCCAACAGAAACAGCTTGATTGGTTTCATGACCAGTTCTAGTCCCAAGGGTAGAGGGTGTGAATTTACTGTTGTGTCTCCCTCCACTTTGATGGAGGGTCCTTTTCAGCTAGTTGTGGATCCTATAGGGCCCAAGGTTCCCTTGCCCATGGAACTATGCACTATTATTTTGGTTACTGTAGTCTGATTTTGCAGGGCATTCTGTGACATCTTTTGCCCCAGTCACAGTTTGACTGCACCCCAGAAGATGAAGAGATGTGATTTGTCCCCTGCTTGGGGACTCTGAGTCTCTGGACTGATGAACAAACAATCTCCCTTTTGAATGCCTGTAAGCAGAAGGAATATTCTTGTCTGCTGAAGGGGAAGCCATGAGCTGGTTGCCTTGGCTTCATTCAAAGTGTCATCATTAGAGTTAGACCCTCTGATCTCGGCATAATGGCAAACTTTGCCTTCTCCATGCTCTTGAGGCATTTTTTGACAAACTCTCTCTCTCTCTCTCTCTCTCTCTCTCTCTCTCTCTCTCTCTCTCTCTCTCTCTCTCTCTCTCTCTCTCTCTCTCTCTGGAATGGATTGATGCTGGTGCCTTGTTACTCTTTCCAAAGAGTAAGGATGAAACAGCATTGGAGAAATGACATTATGATACTGAGGACATCCTTATCTGTATGCCCCTCCCTTTAGGATTTGGAAAAGAAACTGGAGCCAAACTTTTAGGGTGGCTGTTACCAATGTTTGGCTTAAGTTGAGACCAGACCTATTTCAGAGCCTGACTGAGCATCGAGCAGTCTTCCTTGACAGACGGCCAGGATTCTTTCTAGCCCTTTCAGACATCTTCTGAGGCACGTGTCTCGAAAGGAGGCAAGTGGCAGAAGAAATGATGAGGATGCTGAGGCTGTCATGCCGTTGGACAATGTGGCAGGAACAAATGGAAGAGCCCTGGTTAGTCTGTTGTGAGGGATGGTGTATATTAGTGTGTGTGTGTATTGAGGATGGATGTGTTGGAGGTCTCTCGTGTATTTTACCATTAAAGAAGGGTTTTTTTGCCCCTAGTGCTTAGACCTGTCATAGAAGGCAGTATGTTAATAGTGTCTCTAAGTCGTTTTACCCAGCATGTAAGCCAGATAGTGTTGTGTAATTGCAGATATATACTCTCAAATCAGTGACTATGAAATCTTTCAAGTTACAACTTTGCAATGGCCCTGGGAAATGGGTGACAAAGTAGTGTGTATGTGTTAGTGCTTGGGCCCCCCTTTACCACAAAAATGTCATCCAACCAACCTCCAACAATCCCGCCAATGACCCTGGCACCTAATGAAACCTGTGCTCCATGCACAAATTCCATGCTCATGAACAGTTGTCTTTACTTATACAGTACTAGTCAAACTGCTCTGGCATCAAGTCTGTTATACAGTCAGTCAGTGCAGCTTTCTGCCATGAGGAAATTAACATTCCATATACTGAATGGAAAGACCTGATACCAGATTCCATTCTCCTGAAGCAATCCAAGAAAAGCTTATCTTCTTTCAAGAAAATATCACATACTATCACTGAGAAGTGAGGACCTGCTTGGTAAAAAGGGATTTTGACGAAGGAAAAATCAATTTTTGGGCAAGGATCTGTGTCGCCCAGTGAAATACTTCCTTTAGTGTTCATTTCTAAGGTAAAATATTGCTACAAATACCAGAGAAAAACTAAAATAGTGATGCCAGAGTGAACTGGCTTGCTCACCTTTAATAAAGGTGTCGGTATGGTATCTGGGGCGAGTGGAAACCACTACCAGAGGTCCCTTGCCATTTAGTCTCTCCCTTCCTCAATATCCCTCGTCTACAGAGGAACCGAGCTTAGGCCCCGCTACCCGCTACTACTACAACTAGCGCCTTTGTTTTCATTCCAGTAGATAGTACCCAAGCTGGGCCAAATAGGGTGTGGAAGAAACAGTGGGGTGGGATTTCACTGGGCGACACAGGTCCTTGCCCAGAAATAGATTTTTCCTTCATCAAAATCCCTTTTCTGGGCTCAGCCTGTGTCGCTCCGTGAAATAGTGCCAGAGAAATGGCCCCACCAGCTTGAAAGAAAATTGTACATAACCAATAAATACAGCTAAATTAAAACTCGATTAGAGTTAAATACTATAATGTAGGTAATTAATTATTACAATAAACAATAAAACTTCAAGCAATTGAAAGTTTCAATGATCCTTAATGAACGGTGCTATCGAAAGGAATGAAAACAAAGGCGCTAGTTGTAGTAGTAGCAGGGGGCGGGGCCTTGGATCGGCTCCTCTGTAGACGAGGGATATTGAGGAAGGGAGAGACTAGATGGCAAGGGACCTCTGGTAGTGGTTTCCACTCGGCCCAGATACCATACCGACACCTTTATTAAGGGTGAGCGAGCCAGTTCACTCTGGCATCACTATTTTAGTTTTTCTCTGGTAATTATAGCAATATTTTACCTTAGAAATGAACACTAAAGGAAGCATTTCACGGAGCGATGCAGGCTGAGCCCAGAAATTTACCCCTATGACCATACACACTGCCTCCAAGCCTCTAAGCCTGCCTGCAGTGTACAATACAGCAGTATTGTTTCTCCTAGAAAAATTTGAGGAAACAAATAAGAATCTTTCATTGATATGAAACACAATCAAAGGATTACAGGAATCATTAGACAGTCTTAAAACTGGAAACAATTAACAATCTTTCAATGATCTAGGATGCAATGAAAGGAGTACAGAAATCATTTGACGGTCTTACAGCAAACCACCAAACCTCTTTGAATTGGGCATCTGTTATTTCCTTGCCTCCCAACAGCACAATAGAAGTGGGGTTGTGATGTGAGGTCAAGCTGACTATACCCTCCCAAGTGGGAAACACCCTCTCTCCCCATGGAGGAAGCACCTGCATCACTCATAAACCTATCAGAGGGGACTGATGGACTCCCAGCCTCCTGTCTCTCCCCAATGCCTCTGGTGGGAGATAAATTCTCAGCTCAGATCACCATTCCTTGTGAGTTTTCTGACCCTGTCTCTCCGCCTCAACCGTCTGTGGTGGATGATGATGATAATGATCACGATGGGATTGGCTGCCAGCAGACACAAGCCAATAGAAAAAAGAAAAGTCTCTCTCGTTTGCCCACTAGATTGAACACCAAGTGTGAATCACCTTGCCTGAAACCTGAGAAGAGATATCATTGTTATTCACAATTTACACAAATTGGTGAAGCTAGATGCCATAGTAGAGAGAATCTAGAATTACCTTATTACCACACCTCAATGTTCATAAAGGCAAGGATTTAGATCTTAATATGTCTCAAATGTAACCTAATCCGGGTCTCCCCCTCTACAGGCGGGGTTACCTACTGACAACCCATGCAGTATTATGGGCGCAGGCTCACCTACCGCAAGCGCCAGTGATCCTCCCACCGTGAGTGACTGCCCATCCCTGCTGGCCAACCCCTATCCACACAAATAATCAACTCATTCATTTCCAAACTTCATGAGTAGCCATGGATACATTAGATATAATTTCATGGACTATTTTTGTCCCCAAGCA
Organism: Macrobrachium nipponense; assembly: GCF_015104395.2. Classification (NCBI taxonomy): domain Eukaryota; kingdom Metazoa; phylum Arthropoda; class Malacostraca; order Decapoda; family Palaemonidae; genus Macrobrachium; species Macrobrachium nipponense. The sequence goes on along the minus strand of NC_087219.1, from coordinate 6,019,918 downwards.
GAACATTCCTCTCTTAAACATGTTCTGCAAAATCTTCAAAGGTATCATTACAATGCAAGAAATGCTCCTCTGACCACATGACCTAGTCATCTATGTCTCAGTGCATAAGACTTCAGAACTTTTTGACCTCATCGATGCAAGTTACAGATCACATTGTTACTAGCTGCCCAAAAGGGTGCCTTTCTATCTTGTGGCACAAATCTTTAGACAGTATAGTGATTGTGATAACCTATAGGAGTGGTAGATTGCTGGGACTTCGAGTGCCTGTAGGGGATCCTATGATCCTAATAATTAATGTTTATATGCCCAGGGAAAAATTTTTTCATCAGTACTACGTGATCCCAGGTGAGTTCACAGCATTATTTACAATTCTACAGCTGATCATATTTGTATAATTGGGGGTCTTAATTCTCATCCCACAAAACAATTTTATAAAGAATTTCCTCACTTCTGTCAAAATCACACTCTCCAAATTGACCATGTAATGCTCCTCCCTCCCTCTTCCCATATCTGTGTACAAAATAGAACGGACATAATTACAACCAAGTGGCTGGACCACTTCATCACAGCACCAAGCCTTCATGAATCAGTTGTGACCTGCAACATTCTCTGTAATCTTACAACAGGCTGTGATCACATTCCCTTCTTTTCAAATATGATATCCACTGTGCTTTCCTCCGGCAGGGATACCTTTAGATTTTGTCGAGGTATCTCATAACATACCTGGCTGGAATTACTTGGTTGAAGACCTGTACAAATGTTTTTACTGTGGAGGCAGAATGGTAGCCTGAGGGAAGGACACTGCATTGCTAATGAGACAGGTAAAAGTGCAGTTCAAAATTGTCTTTAAGCACTTCAGAATACAGGGAGTCCCCAGTTATCGATGGGGGTTCCATTCCCGACAGCGTGACGATAACCAAAAATCACCAATAATAGCGCCAAGCCCCGGTTATCACCACTGATAACCTAGGCTTGATGCTGATAACCAAGGCTTGGCGCTGATAAGCGATGATCGGCACCGAAATTCTGTTGTCATCATGTCATCATCGTAAGACAAGTCCCATAAAACCGGATCGTCGATAACTAAGGCCGCCAATAACCTGGGACTGCCTGAAAAGGAAAAGCAACTAAAAGCACTTTCAATGTCTGAAAAACTGGAATCTGGTTATGACCCTTGTATTTGGAATGACATTCATCATAGCACGGAGAGTAGGGGAAGCCATTGGTGATGAGGGTATCATAAGAATTTTGGGCAATTGCATCAGCACTAACCTGAATGGCATAAACAATCAAGACTCCTGAAGGGAAGTAGGTAACCTCCTTATTGATAATATTCAACTTCGTTTCAGCAATCATATTATGCCAGGTAACATCATAATAAATCACTTGGCTGTAATGGTCTTCCCACAGAAACTTTTAAAGTTAATAAACATTACCTTAATATAATTTATCTAGCCCTAAATCCCCAAAAACTGCACCAAAATTTACCACATTGGTAATCCTGTTCCCTCCTATTCTGTCCAACAGTTCCCCCTGATCCCAACTCCTTGACGAGGTGGGGGGCTTAGGGATCCACTGCAGAGAGAGTATGCCCCTTTACGCCTACTCTCTCTGCTGTGGATCCAACTGAACATTGGGACCTTTAACTCCTTTACTCCTCCTCCTTATAAATTTTCCCCTTTCCCTCCTTCTTCTTTCGTTGACGACCCTGGCATGGTTTTGGACTATTGAATTGACAGCTCTTTTAACTTGATGGAGGGTGGAGTTGGATGGCATGCCTCTCCACCCGTAAAACTAGAGTACCTGACGTGGTTGAGCGAGGGGAAATTTTTAAGTCAAGCCATGCCCACAGTGCTGGGTCCGATCTCATGGGACTGACGACCCTGAAGGCTCTGTGGGTATGGCGTATATCCAGGTGAGGGACCCAGGGCAGTTACCAGTGTGTGTAACGGCATTGCCCCTCCCCCGGTTGGGCCTCCTTGGTGAGAGGGACCTCATCCTGGATGAAATTTTTGTAATACTATATAGGAGAAAAAAAATTAACCTCACAACGACTTATGGCATGGCAATGGACTGTTCTCAGGATAACTCAAATAATGAAAATCAGAGTGGTATTAAGACATTATTACCATACAATAAACCCAAAAGAAATAGATATCGCCAGGACCCAACCTTGATTCACTTTGATTCTCTCTTTGGGGAGTCAAACTGGTCAAGGTTTTTGAACTTAGAAGCTGACAAAGATATATCTTTATTAAAATTAGAAAATTACCTATTGAATCGATGCCCATCGCAAGAGATGAGCATAAGACAAATTAAAAAAAAGGAATGGTTGGTTGAAACAACAACCAAAAACCAATCAGAAAATTATCAATGTATAAAAAATATAGATAACATAAATATAAAGGTTACAAGGCATGATACAATGAACAGTGTGCAAGGCACAGTAGTAGTACCAAATCTTGAGGATGAAACATTAGATAGATTAATACTTTTAGATTCATTAAAGAAAAGGTACAATAATGTTGAAGACTGCGAAGTATATGAGGTCCCAAGCAGGAAAGACAAAAGTCAAACTATCAAAATAGCCAAGATAAAGTTCAGTGGCCAAACCTTACCCTTAAAAATTAAAATGCTAGGATTAAATAGGGAACTAAGACCTTATGTTCCTAAACCTATGCAATGCAAGAACTGTTGCAAATATGGTCATACAGCAATTAAGTGCAGGAATATTTATAGATGTGCCTTTTGCAGCTCGCAGGACCATAAAACACGCTGGGACTGTGGCCAACCCAAATGCGTAAATTGTGGATTAGAACATCATGCCAGATCTAAATTGTGTGCGTTCTATATCTACAATACAGAACTTAAATTACTACAAGAACGAACTGGAATGACGATAAGAGAAGCAAAGTTAGAACTGAAAGTGAGAGGATTAAATGACCCAGCTAAGAAATTTAGGTATGCAGACACCTCAAAGTCAAGCAATACCAGAACTGAGAATAAAGAAATACCACCACAAAAAATACAAGATGAAAAGAACTCTTCAAACATACATAATATTACGACTGTGGAAAATCGATTTAGCTCTTTATCGGAAATTGAAATAGATAATAACATAGAGGAAAAACAAAGAAGAATTAAAATCACAAGAATGTGAAAAAACAGATACTACTACTCGAAAGAGGCAACTGGATAAGACCCCACCTAATTCCACCAAACAAGTCTGTAAAAAGATAAATAAACCACCAATCTCGCCGAAAGCTAAAGTTCAGAAACAAAACACTAATATTCCACTGTCTCCCATAGTAACAATAGTACCTCTAGGAACCGAATCACAAAATTCAGATGAAATGGAAAACCAAAATACAGGTCACTACAGTGAAAACGAAGAAATTCAACCATCACCAATTATAGGCGCCACAGGAAAAAACAAGGAAAAACAACAAACTGAGAAACATGAAGATACATGCGGCTGCAGTAAATGCTTTATAGCAATGTGCCACAAAAATAAGACTATAACTAAAGACAGCCTAACCAACACCATAAGAAATTTCATGAGGAATAGGAGTAAGGAAAAAACAAATATCAAATCTCATGAAGAAGGTTGTATGTGTATTGAACACTTAGAATATTACAAAGAGAAACACATCAGTGTTGTAGATAATATTCTAAAGAAAATCAAAATGGAAAAATCAAATCAAGATAGTAAAAAAGTAACAGTTAACGAAAGTAAGATTCAAACTACAACAAAAAATGAATCAAGACCTACAAAAATACAAATTAACTTATAAAAAATTTTAGGAAAATATCAGCTTTAATAATCTAGGGTAATTTGACCACTTATATTACACCATTCAATCGTTATATAATTCAATGGAATATAAATGGATTATTAACGAGAATGCACTTAGGGGAAGTCCAACGACTTATTAGCGAACATGAACCAATGATTATATGTATACAACACATAGGAAAACGTGTTCCAAAAATAGGTAAACTATCTATTAGCTACAACATCACAGGAAAATGAAAATAATTTAGGAACAGCAATATATGTCCATAATAAAATTATATACGACAAATTAGATATAGATTACACTGAATTGCAAATTTCAGCGATTACAGTAAAAATAGAAAATAATGTGTTTGATATAATTAACTTATACAATCAGCCTAATAAAAAGTATGATTTAAACAAATTACAGAAAATAATAGAAGAGTTTAAGAATCCAATATTAATTGTAGGAGATTTCAATGCGCATAACTCAATATGGGACTATAACAACATTACTCCAGATAAAGATGGAGCAAAAATAGAAAACTTAATGAACGCTAAAATCTTTGTTGTCTGAATGGACAGCGAAGTATAAATACATATTATTCCAGAACCATGGAAACATTTCCACAGTAGATGTCACCCTTTGTTCAACAAATATAGTTGACAGACTAGATGGTTGGAATATAGTGATGACTCCTACTCAAGTGACCATTTTCCCATAATAATATCCTTATTAAATAATGAACCAAAACCATATTCTCCACATTACAACATGCAAAAAGCAGATTGGGACATATTTTACTTTCATACCGATAAAATACCACTGTATGATTATTTGAGAAATCACAATGAGACGAACGATTTCATTGTGTCCTTCATTAAAAAGGCAGCAGACAAAGCTATTCCTCATTCAAAACCCATAATAAAAAACTTAAAGTCCCCTGGTGGTCAGATGATCTAACTGAATTAGTACGAGAAAAACACTCTTTAGCAAGAAGGTTAGATACTCTAAACAGAAGATTCAATAAAGTTAATAAATCAAAACCATTCACAGAAGAAAATATATTAAAAATTACAATTTTACTATTAGAAATAGATGTATTAAAACCTTTATATAATAAAATATCAGCCAAATTTAGAAAAGAAGTAATAAAAGGTAAAATAATATCTTGGAGGTCCTATGTGTCAGAAATAACAAGCGAAACATCCATTCAAAAAGTATGGGAAAAATTCAGAAAAATAAATGGAACAAACATTAGACCACCCAGACAAGCTATATTAGATAATGGAAATAAAATTTTAGATCCCTTCGAAATAAGTAACATACTTGGGGCAAGTTTTGCCAAAATAAGTAGTGACGAAAATCTAGACAAACATTTTAAAAAAGTAAAAACAAAGCAGAGTCTATTATACTAAATTTTGAGACAAAGGAAGATATATATTATAATAAAAAGTTCAATATGGAAGAGTTAGAATATGCTCTCTTGAACAGTAATAAATCTGCCCCTGGAGGAGATGATGTTTGCTTTGGGATGATTTGCACCTAGCACCTTTGGCAAAATCATACTTATTAAAATTTTACAATCATTTATGGCTCCAAAACTTGTTTCCAGACAAATGGCGAAATGCAATAATAATTCCTATACCCAAACCAGGAAAAGATGCTAGTAATGTGAATAATTATAGACCTATCTCATTAACAAGTTGTATATGCAAGTTATTGGAGAAAATGGTAAATGCACGACTTACATGGCACATTCGTGAAAATAAAATTTTAAGTCCTACACAGTTTGGTTCACAACGTAATAGGTCTACATTAGATTCTCTGTGTAGTTTGGAAGACCATATACGTAGAGGATTTGAAAGAAAACAAATTACAATAGCTGTCTTTTTTGACATTCAAAAGGCATACGACACTACATGGAGGTATGCAATATTAAAATCTTTACATAATAATAACATTCCGCGGCCCATCTTCCTAAATTTATTTATTAAAAAACTTTTATGACTGACCGCACTTTTCAGGTGAGAATAGATAATGTTTTTTCCAAAATATTTCCACTTGAAAATGGAGTACCACAAGGTAGCGTCCTTAGTGGTACTTTGTTCACATTGGCAATTAACAACATCAGTAACATGCTACCGGTTGGAATTAAGAGTAATTTGTATATGGATGATTTTGCAATATATTACACAGCATCACGCATAAAACATGCAGAAAGAATTATTAATAAAACTATAATAAAAATAGATGAATGGGCCTCATCAGTAGGATTTAGATTTTCCATAGAAAAAACCCAAGCGGTCATTTTTTATAAAAGTAAAATTTGGAAAAAAGGCGAAGAAGCAGAATTAAAAATGAGAAACCATAATATACCAATTAGCCAAACTGCAAAATTTTTAGGTTTAATATTTGATGCACACCTCAACTGGAAAACCCATATAACTTACATAAAATCAAAATGCAAAAGAGCATTAAACCTAATTAAAAAACTCTCTCACACAAATTGGGAGCTGATAGACATACTCTTACTATACTTTATAAAGCAACAGTGCTATCAATTATTGATTATGGAAGTGAAATATACGGGTCAGCTTCAGAGCAGCACTGAAAATATTAGACCCAATTCACAACGAAGGCCTAAGAATATGCACAGGAGCATTTAGATCCTCGCCAGTCTCCTCTGTACAAGTTGAATGCGGCGAACTGCCACTATCCCTCCATAGAGAATTCATAACCATGAAAAGTGCATTAAGAATCAAGGCAAGTGATTCACCAACTAAAAGTCTATTTGAGTTAAGGGATGTCTTTATAAACAATCATTCACCACCTCCCATTAGAACTAATAGACTGTTCGAGTCTTAAATATAAATATACAAGTTACCACCTCATTGGACTATGATTAAAGTAAAGACTTGCACTCACTTGAAATAATATTTATCAAAAAGTTCCGTATATACCCCAGAACACCATAAACAAAAAACCATAGAACATATAAGACAAAAAAGTTCACATTATGCAATATATACCGACCGGTCCAAATCGCAACATGGCGTAGGATATGCAAAGCTATATCGCAGAACAAAACATATCAATTTTCTTTACCCAATCATGCCTCAGTCTTCACAGCAGAGTTGTGTGCAATTAAAGTAGCTATCAAAATTATAAAGCAAACTTCAATTAATAATTTTGTGATTTTTAGTGACTCGAGAAGTGCCATAGAAGCTCTTCAGAATTACAATTCAAAAAATAATATTGTACAGCAAATTCAATTTGAACTCCACAAATTATATAAAAATGGCAAAAATATTGAAATATGTTGGATCCCTGCTCATGTGGGGATAAGAGGAAATGAAGAGGCTGATAAAGCAGCTAAAGAAGCAGTCCAAATGATAAAAGCAAATGTAAAACATCCCCACCAGTGATTATATAAGATATATAAAAACAATAATTGTAAATAAATGGCAAAACGTATGGGCTGAAGAGCCTGAAAATAATAAATTAAAACAAATAAAACAGGATGTTAACAAATGGAGTTCAGCATATCAAAGAGAGAGACATGCTCAAGTAATCCTGACACGCCTCCGTATAGGCCACACTCGTCTGACACACGGGCACTTGATGAGCAACCCACGCGACCCTGCTCCAGAGTGTTCAGAGTGCAAGGAGTTGGTAACAGTCAGACATGTTTCTTGTGCGAGTGTCCAAAGTATGACCAGCAGAGACTGTCAACTTTTGGAAATAAAACAATAAAAGAAATTTTGACAGAATCTTTTACATTTTCAGTAGTTCCAATTTTGACTTTTCTGAGGAACTGCAATTTAATTGATAAAATATAAGTTTTTTTAGTGAATTTTAAAACAAAATTTCAAAAATTTAAAACTTAATTCCGAATTTTAATATACCGTTTTAGTATGTATGTAAGGGAACATGAGTAAATGTATTTATTGTGTGCGTTTGTTCTAGTTATGAAAGCGTTTGCCTTTGTGCAATTTTTTTTATTTATCCTGAATGACCAATTTGGTCCCAGTTCTGGCCTAAGGGCTAGACCTGGCATTTTATCTAATCCTTCGGGCCAGCCCTAGGAGAGCTGAAAATCAGCTCAGTGGTCTGGTAAAACTACTTTTATAATAATAATAATGTCCAACAGTTGGCAACACTGCCATTGACAGTTACAAAACCTTCCCTTAAAAAATCAGTTGTTAACAAGTGCCCGTGCTGTTTACATCACGGCCGTTCTTTATAAATTTCCTATACCTTTTATTTTATATTACGAACTTTTGCGTGACCCGGAATTACGTGACCTGTCCAAGAGTCCAATGGATAGCCAAGATAATTCGAATCTTCCTTCTGGCAGCAACATCAGGAATTGCCGGGCTTGTGGGACAAGGATGAGTAGCAGGGAGTATGAACCCCATGACTTTTGTAGCTCTTGTTGTGGACAGGTTTGTGACTTGACTTCTCGTTGCGACTTATTTAAGCCTTGGTCTGACGAAGACATGACAACATATATGAAACATCAAATAATCTTGCAGCATAAAAGATTGATTAAGGAGAAAAAGAAATTGGTTGCTAGACCTGTATCTAATGATTTCCTTGACTTGTGCGCCCATCCTTCTGGCTCTTCGGTTTCGGTATTGTGTGATTCCGATTCCGAATTAATTGATGCTTTGCCACCTGTACAACCGGCAACAAATGAAGTCGTTTCTGATTTTGATTCAAAGTTTTTGGCGATGGAAACTAGTTGGAAGAAGAAATTTGAAACATTACAGCTTAGTTTAGATTGAGGCATTTCAGCCAAGTTTAACAAGCTGTCAGAGAATTTTGAAGTAGCTTTTACTAGAATGTCTAACACTTTTAGATTCATTTTCAGCTCCTCATCAGGTACCTGTCGACAGCACCATGGGTAACGGTGCGACAGATACATCGGCTTGTGAACCCCATCGTGGCGAAGGCCTAGAGGGGATCCGGTCCGGGCAGGTGCCTGCTGATTCTTTACCCAATGTGTCCCTTGTTAGTCCCGTAACGGTGCCAAAGGGCGCTTATTTAGGAGAAGGGGGGGAGGGGTATTAGTGTTAGACCTAAGATAGCTAGTCGTCAGGATCTTACTTCAGGGGAAGTTTCTCAGTTAGGATCTGACGATGATGATGATGATGATGACGTGGATTCGTGTGATATTGATGTTTCCTTGAACGGCAGTCATGATGAGTTCAAGAAACTTTTGATTTAATTATGAGTTTTCTTCCTCAGGCGAGGCCTAAAGAGCAGAAGCAGCCTCCGCTTCGTTGTATTACTGAAGGGATTTTTCTTGACGGTCCTTCCCGGTCGCTGGAATTTTTACGTTTTCCCTTTGCTCAGAGGTTCGTAAGAGTGAGGGCGGACGTCCCCGCTAAACTTTCGAAGGTGTACAGGGAAGGGAAGAAGAAGCTCTCTTCTCTTCTACGACACAGGAGAGGAGTTTATCAGGTGGCGTATGATACTTCATTCTCTCGACCCCCAAACCAAATCCTGATTTTGTGCGACTTTGGGTCAACTTTGCTTTCCAAGGCTTCGGCCTCGGTCTCGACCGAAGACTTTATTGCTATGGAGTGTCATGAGCTCCTTACAAGATGCTCAATCCATCAATATGTGGGTCCTCGGAGGTCTTTTAATGTCTATCAAGTACTCTGGGTTTGTTCCTCCCGATGTTCCTCTTTTTGAGAAATTCTGCTCGTCTATTTCAATCACTTCTGTACATCAGAATGAGCTTGCCGCTTCAATGCAGGCCTTTCTCGTTCCTCTAAGGTGTAACCTGTATTTGTCGCAGTTACCCTCCTCTGTTTCAGAGATTCAGAGAAACTGTTTATTGTCCTCTTCTCCTTTTGGCAATTCCCTGTTTGATATGTCTATGCTCTCTGAGGTTTTGAAGGAACATCAAGGTGATGCCTCTTCCCAAGCTCACTGGGCCTTATCAAGAGCTTTTTCCTCAGGTCTTCCTCCCGTTCCTTCAAGGAGTAAGTGTAAGTTTAGTGCCAGATCCATACCTTTTGCTCCAGCCCAACAACCTCCTTCTTCTGGCTCGTTTTTCCAGAGTACATCTCAGGTTTCTGGCGCCTCAGCCTCCTCCTCTGGTGCTCACCCTTTGAAACGCGGGAGAGGTTCTTGCCGTGGATCTTAGGGCAGAGGAAGAGCTCAACCTCCAGGAGGACCTTCTTCCTTGTCTATGCGTAAGAATTTTCGGAAGTAGGAGTCATTATCTCGCCCAGAGACCACAGTAGGAGCTTGTCTCTCTTGCCATTGGTCAGCTTTGCAGGGAAGAGCAGTGGATGCTTGGGTAGTGGAGGTCCTGAAGGTAGGTTATGAGATCCCTTTTGTTTCGAGACCTCCACTTTCCAATCGTCCTCTCGAGTTCAGCAATTATTCCCCTCATTAAATCAGTGGTCAAGCCTTGGAGAAGGAGTTTTCGGCCCTCTTGGAGAAGGATGCCACAGAGCGAGCTCCTCCTTCTCCCGGGTTTTACTCATGGGTGTTTGTAGTTCTAAAGGCCTCGAGTGCCTGGTGCCCCATCATAGATCTTTCCGTCTTGAACAAGTTCATTCTAAAGTCCAAGTTCCGGATGGAGACGGTTCAGACTGTTCTTTCATCCGTCAGGATGGGGGACTGGATGATTTCCATCGATCTGCAGGATGCCTATCTGTAAATCCTCATCCATCCGAAGAGCAGACCTTACTTTTGGTTTTTCACGGACTCGGGAGTTTTCCAGTTCAAGACCCTTTGTTTCAGCCTCACCACTGCTCCACAGGTCTTTTCTCAGGTGATGGCTCCTGTTTCGGCTTTTCTGTATCAGTTAAATGTAAGAATGCTTCAGTATCTGGACGATTGGCTAGTCCAGGCCGAATCTCTAGAGAAATGTCTCCGGTCGAGGGAAATAGTTCTGTCTCTTTGTGTTGAGTTGGGCATTCGTGTCAACTTCGATAAGTCCAGTCTAATCCCTTGCCAGATCATGACTTATCTGGGGATTGTTTTGAATTCCCAGATTTTGAGGGCTTCTCAGACTCAGAAATGGATAGACAAGCTTTTAAGTCTGGTCAAAGATTTTTTGTCCTCCGTAATGCAGCCAGTTTCTCTTTGGAGGACTCTCCTGGGCCATTTGTCATCCCTCATCCAAGTGGTCCCAGAGGTCATCTCAGAATGAGGTCTCTTCAGTCGACACTTCGCCAGTTGTGGGATTTCGTGTCCAAGGACACGATAGTCACTTCCTCTCCACAATGTTGGAAGGATATCCATTGGTGGATGCAAGTTCACCGCCTCAAGTCATGGACGTCTCTTCTTTCAGTTCCGCCGGACCTAATGTTTTGGTCAGACGCCTCGGATCAAGGTTGGGGCACGCACCTGGGCTCTTAAGCCGCCTCGGGCCTTTGGTCAGAGGAAGAGAGGATCATGTCAATAAATTGGAGGGAACTAAGGGCAGTGTACCTAGGCCTTCTTCCATTTCAGGATCAACTGTTGGAGTCAGATGTCGTGATCTTCGTCGACAACACCACAGCAGTCTTGTACTTAAGAAACCAAGGTGGCACACAGTCGGAACTTCTCACTCAAGGAGCCCAATCATTCCTGTGTTGGGCAGAAGACAGGAGGATTACGTTGCTCCCTCAGTTTATCTTTGGCCATCACAACATCTTAGCAGACACCTTGACGAGACTGAACGAAGCTCAAGGGTCGGAATGAACACTTTGCCAGGAAGTCTTCGACAGCCTCAGGAAGAAGTGGCCTGTCACAGTCGATCTGTTTGCCACCCCACTGAATTTTCGGTGCCAGATCTTCTTCGCTCCTTACCAGACTCCTCAGAGTGCCAGGACAGACGCTCTTTTACAGGACTGGGAGGGCCTTCAAGCCTATGCATTTCCTCCGTTTGCTCTGGTGAGGTCAGTCCTCATCAAAGTGAGGGCAACCAAGCGTCTGGATCTCACCTTAATCGCCCCCTTCTGGCCACAGAAGGAGTGGTTTCCCGACCTACTGGAAGCACTGGTGGAGCCCCCCATTCGTCTGACAGAGAGACCAGATCTTTTCAAACAACCCCATTTTCATCGGTTCCATCAGAGGCTCCACATGCTTCATCTTCATGCCTGGAGACTGTCAGGAGATTCTCCAAGCACGAAGGGTTCTCCTCCGGAGTGGCATGACAGTTGGCTCTTGCCAGACGGCAATTAACCAGGCTAAATGGTTGGTTTTCAGACGTTGGTGTAGGTTTCAAGGGCATTCAATTTTTATACCTTCCTTACCGAAAGTAGCGGAGTTTTTAGTTCATTTACATCATGACAGGGCCCTGTCACCTTTGTGCATTAAGGGTTATAGGTCAATGCTTTCCTGTTTTTAAGGGGAGGCTCCCTGAAATCTCTTCATCTTATGTCATTAGAGATTTAATTCGATCTTTTTCGCTATCTCAACCAAGTCCGCAGTGTTCTCCTCTGACATAGGACATTAGTAAAGTCCTTCAAGCCTTAAGGTTCCCTCCGTTTGAGCCTCTGAATACAGCCAATTTTAGGGACCTTTCTTCTAAGACACTCTTCCTTGTTTCGCTGGCTACAGCCAAGAGGGTGGGGGAACTGCAAGCACTCTTTTCTGGTTGCCAGATCTGGACAAGACATGATTTTGTCATACCTTCCCGAATTTGTCACAAAGACTGAATCTTCTGAGAATTCCATTCCCAGGCCTTTCGTTCTGAAGTCGCTGGTCGACTTTGTAATTTAGAGGAGGAATTAGTTCTTTGCCCTGTTAGGGCGCTCTCATGCTATTTACGCTGCACAAAGGACATGTCATGGTAATCACATATAAAAGGAAAGGAAAATGCATCTTCGAGTAGGTCTGCAGCAAGGAGGCATTTCCGCACATGTTGAAGGCATCAGTTCTCACGATTGTTTGAGAATACTCAGGTGTGTTATGGAACTCAGAATGCGCCGTCGCGTCGCTAGAAATGCTGCGTATTATGTTGTAACTTTAAGTCTGGATCCTTCTAAAAAGCTCCTGTCAACTCGGGAGATGATGACATTTGCTGGTAGGCTCCGCCCTTTCCAGCCTGACCCCCAGATCACCGTATATATATGACTGAGGAAGTAGAGAAAATCAGATCATCAGAGATAAGAGAAGGTAGAGACAAAGGATAAGAAGAGAAGAGGACGCACGAGAGGTTGTGAATGGAATCAAGTTAAGTTTGCAGTTCATAGTGAGAGAGATAGAGAGAGAGATATCTCGACGTTGAACAACCCCTTTCAGAAAAGAACCGTCCTACAAGTGGTTTGAGGAGTAACCCACCCTTCGAGTTCCAAGGAGAGGCATTTCTTCCTGCAGTACGGAGTCAAGAAGCCGTCTGAAGTTCTACTGTCCCCGTTTGAGAAGCCCTCGCTTCAAGCACTGATTTCGACCGTTGCAAAACTGGCCAACAAGTATTTCATTACCGCACTGTTTCCCCAGTCTACACGTTGTAAGATTTTATTTTTGTTATGTAAATAGGAGAAACCATTCTGTATTTATCTTTGTTATTAAGCTTGTAAATAAACTTCTGTTCTGTTAGAGTTTCTTTCTATATTCGTATCCCCAGTTTCAACTGTTGGTGTTCAATCCTTTTGTTTATTATAATAAAGAACTTGTAGTGGACCTCAGTGTCTGTAACAAGTCGCTGGTCGACTATGTCGGTAATTTAAATGAGGAATTAGTTATTTGCCTTGTTAGGGCGCTCTCATGCTATTTACGCTGCACGAAGGACATTCAGGGTCGTCTCCGTCATCTGTTTGTTTCACCCTGAATTGTCAAGAGACCTATATCAAAGAATGGTGTATCCTTTTTTCTCAGAGATCTTATTGTTAAAACTGGCAATTCGGCTACCTGTGAAGGCCAGACGCCGAGAGCACACAGTATTAGAGCAGTTGCTACATCAGTAGCTTTTATGAAGTGTCTCAGTCGCCAAGGTGATTGAGGCGGCGACTTGCCGTTCTAATTCTGTTTTTGCCTCTTTTTACTTGAGGGATATTTCTCTATTTCTAGGCGACCTTCGTTCTTTGGGCCTGTTGGTGGTGGCAGGACAGGTCGTCAGACAGGAGAATTAGGTAGTCTTCCTGTTTTACATTTGGTTGCTACCTGCATATTATTTTTTTGTTGTATATTTTTGTTTTTGTATTATAACTTTGGCAGTTTTTGGTTTAGTTAAAATGGGAATTTGGCAGTTTGGTATTTAGGTGTTGTTGATGACAAGGACTGCCTGCTTGACAACTCATGCTGCTTCCATTGTCAGTCTGACATGGGACCAGCCACTGGGTTGTCGGCACTGGCAACTACGCTTCTCCCAAAGTCAATGCCGACCTACTAGCTACTGGTTCGCTTGTCCTGATGACTCACGCTTCTTTCATTGTCCTTCTGGACAGGGAATTAGTCGGTGGATCGTCTGCTGTCTTCTGGTTCACCATCTACTTTTTGTCTAACCTGTTTTCTTGGTGTCAGACACTCATGCGAGATCAGACAACATTTAGTAGCCCTGAGTTTCTTTGTTGACAAAGTCGGTTGCGTTGATACACCCTGTGATGATCATTTAACATGAGACCAGTTTGGACTGTCAGGCACTCATCCTTCAGGACTGAGTCGACTTTTTGCTCCGTGCTCCTTTCTCTTGGCACCAGAAAGCTCGAGTCAGGAGTTGCTCATGAGCCGATTTCGCTGCTGGCGACATTGGGTTGCATTGATAAACCCCCAATGTTTGCTTAGCTTTGAATCGCCCAGGCAGTCCAGGCACTCATCCTTCAGGGAAAGAGTTATCAATACCCTCTCCTCTCTCTTGGCACCAGACATTCGTGAGAGAGCAGGTGTCGTTGTAGTGCTTGATAAAGTCATCAGGGTGCAGCCTTGCTGTCCTCGATTCGTCTGACTGGTCACCTGGTCGGGCACCTGACTTTTGTACAGACGGACTCATGACTATGCACTTACTTTGTCCTTCTACCGTAGTTCGGCGGCATTATGGTAGGAGACTTTGAGTTCTTAGTATTTTAGACTTCGGGTTGAGTTTTTAACTGTGTATGATATATATTTCTTTAATTGTTTTATATCCTATTCTGCACGAAAGTGAAATTGTACTCAGATTCCTTCTTCTTTAATGTGGTTAATCGGGCTAGATAAATTATATTAAGGTAATGTTTATTAATATGGAATTTTTATTGTAAAATTAATATTAACCCTCTTACTCCGAAGGGGTATAATAAATATCGTCTCCCGTATGCCAAGGTGGTCTCGGAGTGAGCGCCGAAGCGGAAAAAATATTTTTTTCAAAAAATCACAGCGCGCTTAGTTTTCAAGATTAAGAGTTCATTTTTGGCTCCTTTTTTTGTCATTGCCTGAAGTTTAGTATGCAACCGTCAGAAAGGAAAAAATATCATTATCATATATAAATAATGCAATATATGATAGCGCGAAAACAAAATTTCATATATAATTGTATTCAAATCGCACTGTGAGCAAAACAGTTAAAGCTAACAAGTTAATTTTTTGTTGTTGTATTGTACACTAAATTGCGATCATTTTGGTATATAACACATTGTAAAACGATCAAAGCAACACGGAGAAAATATTATCACAAAATGATGCATGAATTCGTAACACGAGGACGTAAAAAAATGTTTTTGTACATGCAACTTCCCCGGCAGATATATACTTAGCTTATGTCTCTGACGTCCCAACAGAATTCAAAACACGCGGCACACGCTACAGGTAGGTCAGGTGATCACCCTCTCCCGCCGCTGGGTGGCGGGAATAGGAACCATTCCCGTTTTCAGACCAGAATTTTTCTGTCGCCTGTGCTGAAAACATCGTTGTTAGTTCCTCCTGCACGGAATTCTGCTTGCCTTGCTAAGGATTGTTTGGTGAAGTATTCTTTCTTTGGCTTTGGTATACGCTGATTTGGACCGTTATTTGGATTTGCTTAGGATTCTTCATTATGGCTGATGTTGTGCCTGAAACTCGTTTTAGGGTTTGTGTGAAAGAAGGATGTAAGGTGAGACAGCCGAAAGCGGCGGTGGACCCTCACACTATTTGTGTTAAATGTAGGGGGAATGAATGCTCAGTTAGTAACACATGTGACGAATGTTTGAGTTTGACTGAAGTTCAATGGAAGAGTTTGACTGCGTATGTAAATAAGTTGGAGAAAGATAGAATTAGGAAAGCTGCTAAAAGTTCAAGTAGGTCCTGCTCTTTGGATCAGGACAATCTTTCTATTTCCAATGTAATTTCTCCTACTGCTAACGCAGGTTCAGCTCCTTCCCCCCGCAGCGAAATCGTAGATTCATCTCGATCGGAGAAAGCTGCAATGGAAGCGTCGATCCATAATTTGCAAAGGCAATTACGAGAAATGGAAGGTAAGAGTGAAGTGTGCAGTGAAGTGTACAGTGTCCCCAGTGTAGTGGAGGGGGCGTCTGACCGACTCCGCATTGTTCCTAGGCCTAGACCTCTTTCAGACTCCCATGACCAAGGGAGGAGGAATGTCGAAAGCCGCAAGGGGGATGTAGAGTATTCCCTACGGTCAGGCGTCCCTTCGGCAGGCCCTATAGGCTCGTCCCAGGCTGCCTTGGACAGCTATAGACAAAGCGTCCTTAGGAAGTGTTTTTCCGACTCAGATTCTACTTCTCCTGGAAGGCGCCTGCAGGAGACGCATTAGACTCCAGTCCAGAGCCTTTTCCGGAGTATTCTCCCTCTCAGAAGAAGAGAGCGATGAAGTCTCCTGTTTCTTCTCCGGAAGGAATTCGTGCTTCTACAAAGAAGTTCTTGGTAGGACTGCAGGAGCAGCTATCCTCGTTAGTAGGCTCGCTGTCTAAGGAGCCTTCTCGCAGGAAGGACGTCTCTCTTCCAGTAAAGAGCTCTCTTAAGAGACGGTCGTCAAGTCGGCGTTCGGACTCTGGTAGGCGTCTCTCTCCTGGAAGGCGCTACTCCCCAACAAGACCGTTACTATACGCCTCTCCCTTTCGAGAACGATCTACTACTCCGACCAGAAGAGCTTCTTCTAGTAGGATCCCGCATTCGTCTAGACGCCCGAATAAGGGCGCAAGCCCCTCTCCTGACAAGGATAGTCGATCCTTTCGTAGGAGTAAAGAATGTTCTTCTCCTTATAGGCGTTGTCTGAGAGATAGAAGCGCCTCTCCTTGCTATCTTAAGGAACAAGATAATCTCCGTTATTCACGGGGACGCAGAGAGAGAGAAGAAGAAATCTCGCCCCCCAGACGTTCTCGGAGAGATTTTAGCGCCTCTCCTAGCAGGCGCCATCGTGATGTTAGACGGTATTCTTCAACCAGGCGTTTTACTCCTTCCAGACGCCCAGAACGGGACGCTAGCGCCTCTCCACGCAGACGCCAGGAGCCTGAAAAGAGCAGGATGGGTTCTCTACACTCTACTCCTGTTAGGCTTTCCTTAGGAGTTACGAGTTTGCCTTCTCACAAGAATCTTCGGAAGGAAGTAAACCCCTCTCCTGGCAGGAGCCAGGATGAGAGCAGACGTTTTTCTACCCAAGCTGATAGACGCTACCGATGTAACGCTAGCGCCTCTCCTCACAGGCGCCAAGAGCCTGAAAAGAGCCTGTTACGGGATTCTCGCCCTACTCCTTATAGAGTTTCCTGTAAAGATGCGAGCTCTTCCCCTCTCAGGCAGCAAGAACTTTTGAGAAGAAGCAGGCATTCTTCTTCTGCGAGGCCCCTTCCAGTAGAAACTGTTTCTTCAGGCAATAGGATCTCTTTGGGGAGTGGTCTTCCTTCCTCTACCAAACTTCCTTCGAAGGAAAAGAGCGCTTCTCCTTCTAGGACTCCTTCTCCGAAGAGGCATTCTTCTCCTAATGCTACCTTTGAAGAGGTATCTGAGGAGGAACTTCCTGTAGATGCGGGCGTCTCGGATTACAAGAGACTGGCAGCCCTGCTTCTTCAAGAGTTCGGTGACTCTCTTCGTCCTGCAGATCCTCCTTCGCCGGGATCACTGCTTTCAAGCACTAAGCTTTCCAAGTCCTCTTCGTTCGTGAAAATGAATCCGACCCTTTCGATGAAGAAAGCCATCAAGAGCTTGGAGAACTGGCTCCTCTCTAAAAAAGAAGCGGGCAAGACGGTTTTTTCCTGCCCTCCTTCGAAGTTGGCAGGTAAGCCAGGTGTCTGGTATGACACAAAAGAGCCAATGGGATTGGGCCTCCCTTCTTCAGCTGATGCTGATTTTTCAGCGTTAGTGGATTCGTCTAGAAGACGCTCTCTTCATTCGGCAAAGGCCTCATGGGGAATGTGCGAAATGGACCATTTACTTAAGGGTCTATTTCGCACACTTGAGGTCTTTAATTTTATGGATTGGGCCTTGGGAGCCCTTGCTAAGAGAGCACAGGATCCAGACTTTGTTTCGATGGAAGTTTTAACGAGTGTACTTTCTTGTCTGGATAAGGCCTTGATGGATGGATCTACGGAGGTGGCTTCTCTCTTTGGATCGGCAGTCCTTAAAAAGAGATCTGTCTACAGTTCTTTTTTGACGAAATCGGTGTCTCCTCTACAGAGATCCTCTCTGCTTTATTCGCCCCTGTCTAGTCACCTGTTTCCACAAGAGACAGAGAGAGATATATCTAAGTCTTTATCCGGAAAGGCTACTCAGGATCTGCTTGCGCAGTCGGCGAAAAGACTAAAACCAGCAGTCCCTTTGGCTAAAAGAGAGAAGCCTGCTTTTCAGCAACCCTTTTGAGGGAGAACGACGGCTAGACCCTCTCTTAGGAGTAGGAGACCGGTTAAGAGAGGAAGATCAGCACGTAAGCCCTTCCCTAAACCACAATGAGAAAGTAGTCCTCCAGACTACAGTAGGAGCCAGACTGCTGAAGTTTGCGAAAGTCTGGGCTCAGAGATGGGGCGGACAACTGGTCCCTCTCTATCCTCGAGAGAGGATACTTATCCCCTTCAGGGAGAAGCCTCCCTTAACAACAACTCCAAGGGAGTTAACAGCAAGATACCGAGATTCTTTAAAGAACCAGGCCCTGCTACAACTAGTAGAAGAAATGATGGACAAAGAGGCGATAGAAAGGGTTCAAGACCTTCAATCTCCAGGGTTCTACAACCGTCTTTTTCTTGTACCAAAAGCCTCAGGAGAGTGGAGACCAGTCCTGGACGTAAGTGCCCTGAATCGCTTCATTGTCAAGACGAAGTTCACGATGGAGACGACTTCCTCCGTTCTTGCAGCTCTTCGTCCAGGGGATTGGATGGTGTCCCTGGACCTTCAGGATGCCTATTTTCATGTACCTATCCATCCCTCGTCCAGGAGGTACCTAAGATTCATGGTACAGGGCAAAGTTTTTCAATTTCGAGCCCTATGCTTCGGTCTTGCCACGGCCCCTCAGGTGTTCACAGGTCTTATGAGGAATGTCACTCATTGGCTTCATATCGAAGGAGTAAGAATCTCGTTGTATCTCGACGATTGGCTGATCCGGGCCCAATCAAAAGATCGATGTCTGGAGGACTTGAAATTAACACTGGATCTAGTTCAGTCCCTGGGACTGTTACTAAACCTCGGGAAGTCCCAGATGAATCCCCAGCAAAGCATTGTCTATCTGGGGATTCTGATGGATTCTCGGGGTTTTCGTGTGTATCCATCAAAGGAACGACAGGAGAGATGTTTACAGAAAGTGACGACCTTCCTAGAGAAAGAACAATGTTCCGCGAGGGAATGGATGAGTCTTCTGGGGACCCTTTCCTCGTTGGAACAGTTCGTTTCTCTAGGGAGGCTACACTTAAGACCCCTACAATTCTCCCTCAGAGAGAAATGGGATCAGAAGCACCAAGAGCTTTCGGACTCCTTTCAGCTCTCGAAGAGCATAAAAAAGGACCTCAGTTGGTGGTTAGAACCAAACAGATTGAATCAAGGGCTCTCCCTTCAGTTGTCAAGCCCTCGCCTAGTGTTATTCACAGACGCCTCGGAAAAAGGATGGGGAGCGACTCTAGGCTCGAGAGAAGTGTCAGGCACCTGGAATGGGGAACAGGTGTCCTGGCATATCAACAAGAAGGAACTGGCAGCAGTCCATCTAGCTCTCGTTCACTTCGAACCTCAAGTATTGGGTGCCGTGTTGCAAGTGAATTCGGACAACACGACAGCTCTAGCCTATATAAGGAAACAGGGAGGGACTCACTCCTTCTCCCTGTTCGAGAAAGCAAAGGAGCTTCTTCTTTGGACCGAGGAACGGCGAATAACTCTTCTAACCAGGTTCATCCAGGGGGAAAAGAACGTGAGAGCAGATCTTCTGAGCAGAAGAGATCAGGTCCTTTCCACGGAATGGACTCTGCATTCAGAAGTGTGCGACCAGATTTGGGACCTCTGGGGGAGACCCAATATCGACCTGTTCGCAACGAATTGGAATGCGAGGTTGGAGAACTACTGCTCTCCGATTTCAGATCCAAAGGCAGTGGCAGTGGACGGTCTCCTTCTGGATTGGAAGGGGATCGACGGGTACGCTTTTCCTCCTTTCAAGATAGTAGGAGAGGTGGTAAGGAAGTTCGTTTCGACGGAGGGAGCCAAACTGACCCTCATCGCCCCATTCTGGCCAGCCCAAGAATGGTACACAGAGGTACTGGAATGGATGATAGATTTCCCGAGGGCCCTTCCACCTGCGAAGGATCTTCTCAGACAGCCCCACTTTGACAGATACCACAAAAACCTCCCAGCTCTCAGTCTGACTGCCTTCAGACTGTCGAAGGACTCGTCAGAGCGAGGGGGTTTTCACGCAAGGCTGCAAAGGCAATTGCTAGAGCCAGAAGACCTTCAACTCTTCGCGTGTACCAGTCGAAGTGGGAGGTGTTCCGAAGATGGGCCAGGTCCCAGAAAGTATCCTCTTCCAGTACCTCTGTAACTGAAATAGCGGATTTTCTCCTTTATTTGAGGGAGAAATGCAATCTGGCCGTTACCACAATAAGGGGATATAAAAGCATGCTCTCATCTGTTTTTAGACATAGAGGCCTTAATATCTCGGAGGACAAGGATCTGCATGACTTGTTAAGGTCCTTTGAAACCTCGAAGTCCAAGACTATAAGACCACCTAGTTGGAACCTGGATGTGGTCCTTAGATATTTAATGTCCGAGAAATTCGAACCTCCTCAAAATTCCTCATTCAGAGACTTGACTAGAAAGTCTCTCTTTCTCTTTGCACTAGCCTCTGCTAAGAGAGTTAGTGAACTTCAGGCTTTAGAAGGAACTGTGGGCTTTAAGGAAGATTCTGCAGTATGCTCCTTTAATCCCCTGTTTTTAGCAAAGAACGAAAATCCTTCTAAACCATGGCCAAGGACTTTTGAGATTAAGGGACTGTCCTCTTTGGTAGGGAGAGACTTAGAGAGGACATTGTGCCCAGTCAGAATCCTCAAGTTCTACCAAGAGAGGAAGAAGCTACTTGGTGGAAATGTAGATAGCCTTTGGTGTTCCGTAAGAAATCCTAAGAGGATGATTTCTAAGAATGCTCAAGCGTATTTTATTAAAGACGTTATCAAAGAAGCGCATGCTTCCTGTGAAGAGGAACATTTAAGGCTTCTAAGAGTCAAAGCACATGAGGTCAGAGCTGTAGCTACCTCTTTAGCGTATCATAGGAATATGTCGATACAGACTCTTGTCAAATCCACCTATTGGAGGTGCAATTCGGTTTTTGCATCAAATTACTTAAGAGACGTGCGAGTCACTTATGACAAGTGCTTCTCTCTCGGACCGTTCGTGTCTGCGGATTCGTTGCTGGGGCAAGGAGCTGAACCTAATCCTTTATAGTTAGTTAAGTTAGTAATTTTAAACGTTTTTTGGTGTTGTGTTTTTATGGTCGATTGGAAGGAGTCTTGGGAATGCTCCTTTCAAATCGTAGTGTTAACAAATGTAGTGTGGTCAGGTGGTCGGGATTGGTTTTTCGTGCTCCTTGTTAGTGATTTGGACCTAGGCTCTGTCATGTAAGAGGGTTAGTCCCTGTTGATATGACAAAGGTGAAGGCTCTACCATGTAAGTGGGTCAGCCCCCATTGGTATGATCCAAGACAAGGCTCTGTCAAGTAAGCGGGCTTGCCCCCATTGACACGATCCAGAAGAGCTATCAGTGTCAGGTCTCATCCCCACTGAAACTCTTGAGGCAAGCAGACTCATAGACAGTAATCATGAAGTCTTCTGCCCAATAAGGTAGGAACCAAGGTTTTAATAAGTTTATATATATGACCTACAACAGATGTTGTTTCCCTGTTTTTATTGTTATTTATATTGAGTAACTATCTCTTACCCGCCACCAAGGGTGTCAATCAGCTAAGTATATATCTGCCGGGGAAGTTGCATGTACAAAAATGATATTGTTAGTATATAATAAAGTTTTGTACATACTTACCCGGCAGATATATACGATGAATGGCCCACCCATCCTCCCCTCAGGAGATAGGCGTAAGAGAAAAATCTGGTCTGAAAACGGGAATGGTTCCTATTCCGCCACCCAGCGGCGGCGGGAGAGGGTGATCACCTGACCTACCTGTAGCGTGTGCCGCGAGTTTGAATTCTGTCGGGACGTCAGAGACATAAGCTAAGTATATATCTGCCGGGTAAGTATGTACAAAACTTTATTGTATACTAACAATATCATTTTCTTCAAAAATTCACCATAAATCTAAATATTGTTCTAGAGACTTCCAATTTGTTTCAAAATGAAGATAAATAATTGAATATTACTATACTGTAAGAGTTTTAGCTTACAATTGCAATTTTCAACCATTTCGGATGAGTTGAAGTTGACTAAATGTCAAATTTTTTTATATATTTTTTTAATATGCAAATATTTCGAAAATGAGAAAAGCTACAACCTTCAATGGAGGGCCTAAGGGGTAGAGGGTTAGGGTCACCTGGCCTACCTTCCAAAACCTAGCCTAGGCCTGGTCGGGTAAGCCAGGGAAGGAGACCAAAACTTCTAACCTCACAGTGATATGAAAATCATAAATGTGCATAAAATCGAGTGCATAGCTGGCTAACATCAAAAAAACAATAAAGCATGCATGCATAAAATCGCGAGAGAGAGAGAGGAATCGCCCTCTCTACAATGGAAGCATACAATAGGGTAACTGGAAGCCCAAATACATTACACACATATAATAATACATAATAAAGAATACGTACGAAGGGGAACGAACACGCTCCTGAGGGACTGAGGAGAAAGCCAAAGGCTAGAAAGTGAAATAAACAATAAATTAAAGACCCCAGAGGACGTCACGAGCTTGTTAGAGCCTACATCGTATAAATAAATAACGTAAAATCAGAACTCCAGATACGGCAGGAGTTATGAAAATGCACAGGAATACGAAAAAACTGTAAAAACTAAACCGTGAGCAAATGTAATCATAATCAAACAAAGGGAAAGAACGCACGCGCGTCTGAAGATGCACCCAAGATTGCGGATGAAAGAGCATCACCCCGGTTCGCGAGAACTAAGGGCCAAAAAGGGCTAAAAAGGGAATGCATCGTGACCTTACGAATTACCAAAACATAAAATGGAATACTCAACTTGGATGAAGAAGCTGGGAGCTCAGCAGCAGACATAGCTTCGACAAAAAATCACACAAGGGGAGCAACGAGAGACACGTGCGGCAAGCAATGCGCTAATAACAGGAATGAAGATGCCGGGTGTGGGTGGTAGTAGTAGCGAGTGGAAGGTATAAGTGGTAGTCCTTGTAACGGCTCTTCCCTTGTGAGGGACTTTGAAAGGAATCTTCTAATTGGCAGAAATCCTGTGATAGTGGCCTCCACTCGCCCTAGTGCTTATACCGACGCTCTTGGGTGTTCGAGCTGAAGGTAGTAACTTCAGCATTCCATTTTAGCTTTTTCTCTGGTATATTTAGAATCTATTTATACTAAGAAATGCGTGCTACAGGACCATTTCACCGGCCGACACAGGCCAAACCCAGAAAATGACTCAAAAAAAAGTTAAACTGTCATATTCTTCCCAAAATCATATTTAAGTAGTACCCCCTTGTATCTCTTTCTGTCCAAGAATTCATAGTTTATCAAAAGTCATTACAAGTCTAGAGAAAATCCATTTATCTATATGGTGACTTCGAATCCATCTGAAATAAAGAGACCATAATTATCAGACAATTAAACATTATTGTTCGTCAATAAATGTGTGTCGCATCTCACTATCCTTCTATGGAACAGTGGAGGATGTGAATATCCCAATTTTTATTGATACAGGATCTTCTGTGAATTTAATGGACCATGATCTGTATCAGTCCACATTCTCCCATTACCCTTTGAAACCCTCAATGGTGACGGTGTGTGATGTGCAAGCCCTTAGACTAAATACCCTGGGTTTCATTAGAAAGGGATTTTGACGTAAGGAAAAATCTATTTCGGGGCGATTGGCTCGTGTCGCCAGCGAAATATCCTTTAATCTATTATTTCTAGGGTAAATGTACTAACACATACCAGAGAATAAATAAAATAAAGAAAAAGGTCAGTATAACTGACTCGCTCACCTCCAGGAGGGTGTCGGTATGAACACTAGGCGAGTGAGACCACAACCACGAGCCAAATGCCAATAGAAATCTCCCACTACCAAATCCCTCCAAGAGGGGAGCCGACACACGAGTGAGCAGCTCGTACTACTACTACTCCATCCCATGCTGTCGACTGCTGCGCCTCTGGTGGCCATCCTGAAGTTAGCAGACAATCTTGGGCGAAGGGTATGGGGTAGGTGGGTGGGATTTCGCTGGCGACACGAGCCAATCGCCCAGAAATAGATTTTTCCTTACGTCAAAATCCCTTTTCTGGGCTCAGCTCGTGTCGCTGCGCGAAATCGTACCAGAGAAATAGCACAAGATTGTAAACAAAAGTAATAAAATAAATCAACATAGGTCTCAAATAAAATAAAGTAAATATAAAAAAGAATATAATTGCTAAAAAGATACAAATACACAGTGATACAACCAAAATATGCTTAAATTACCCTTAATTCTAAACAATGTTTCTTAACATAAGGTAATTTACATATGTACAGAGGTAAATTGGCTTACATGTAACAAAATGGTATCTGTGTAAAGGCATGTATCAAAATATAATAGCAATTAAAACAATCAAACTGAACAATTAATCACAATGATAATATATAAGGAATGTATATGACTTAATATACAAAACCCGTAACCATTATAAATGAGATGTATCCCCTAGCATAAAAATAAGGGGGTAACATCCATGAGATCAATATGCATAATCATCTGTGAGTGTCCCTAGCAAAAAAGTAAGGGGCACCCACTACATTATCAAAAAGCAGCTAAGGCACAAGGTGAATGTAAATGAACACGGTAGGAATAGACGAACTGTTGGGTGAAGCAGGTAGAAAGGAGGACTGAATCTTCTACTATAAATTAACTAGAGTCAGGGGAAACTATGTTTCCCGCTGCTACTGCTGAAAATTTCAGAGCTTCCAAGGACTTAAGGTAATGGCGTTTGAACACTGTCGGCGATTTCCATCCGGTATACTTTTTCAACTCATCGAAGTTCATGTGTTGGAAATAATTAATTGAGGTGGCTACTGCTCTGACATCATGTGCTTTTTGGAAAGAGTCAGGATTGGCTTGTTTAATAAAGTACAGGATTTGTTGTCTGATGCCTTTAATGGATAAAGTTCCACCTTTTTTCCCTCTTAAAGAGGGGCCCCGATGAGATGAGGAGGTCCTGATAGAAAGGCTCGTAAGGTTGAAACTGGACAAAGGGATACATCTTGTGGAAGAGGTAATACTTTCCAAGGTTTCCCACCTCATCAAAGGATCTTCATTTTTTGCCAAAAAGCTACGTTCCGGAGAAAGTAGGACTTCCCCTGTGGGAAGGAATTGAATATGATCCGGATCTCTGGATAAAGCCGACAGTTCTGAAATTCTTGCTCCTGAAGCCAGGCTTAATAAAAATAGGGTTTTCCTTAGGAGCATCATAAACGAGCATGTGTCATTATCGGTTTCGGAAGCCAGTTTAGAACATCGTTTAAGAACCATGAAACTGACGTAGGCCTCACAGAAGGCCTAAGTCTAGCACATGCCTTAGGAATAGACGAGAAGTAGGTATCCGTCAAGTCTGTTAAATCCAATTGAAATATCTTTTTCAAGGCTGACTTGTTTGTCGTAATCGTGCTAGCTGCTAAACCTTTTTCAAATAAGGATCTGAGAAGGATATAGCTGAATTAACTGTCATGATTCTGATATCTGACTCTCTCAGGAAAGGTTGCTAACTTTTTGACAGCAGCATCATACTGCCTCAAAGTTGAATCCCTTTTATCGGATTCCAAGAAGAGAATATTCTGAGGGTCAATATTCGCATCTCTTTTGCCGCAAACTTCATGAAATCCATAAAGTTAGGGTTTTGAGAATCCCTGAGGAAGCGAACACAGTCTTCGTTTGTACTGACTGGGAGAGCTTGGGACTGGGGATCCGAAGGGGACGAAGGCCCAGTTCCAAATCAGGGGGTACCAATTGCTCTCGGCCAGTCTGGGGCTACTATGAGCCACTTGACCCTTGAATGTCCTGAGTTTGTCCAATACTTTCATAAGGAGATTCACTGGAGGGAAGACGTAAATCTTCCCCCAGTTGTTCCCAGTCTAGAGCTAGGGCGTCCGTGGGCGTAAGCCAGAGGGTCCAGGTTGGGGGCTACATAACACGGTAGTTTGTGGTTCGCTTGGGATGCGAAGAGATCCACCTGAAGCCCTGGACTCTTTGAAGGATCCATTGGAACGAACTGTCGTCTAGTGACCATTCCGATTCCTAGGGGCGGGGTACTGATCGGGATAGGGCGTCTGCTATGACGTTTCTGACTCCAGCTATGTGGGTGAAGGAAAGATGCCAACTGAATTTGTCTGCCAGGGAGAAGATGGCTATCATGACGTGATTTAGATGACGTGACTTGGAGCCTCCTCTGTTTATGCAATGTACTACCACTGCGCTGTCCAGGACTAGCTTTATGTGGGAGTACTTTGGTGGGAGTAATCTTTTCAGAGACAAGAATACTGCCATTGCCTCCAGTACGTTTATATGAAACTGACGGAACTGAGGTGACCAAATCCCTTGAACCTTTTTGACTTGGAGTACCCTCCCCAGCCGCTTAAGGACGCGTCTGTGTGGATGGTGATCCCTGGTGGAGGGAACTGAAGGGTTGGGGTACTGACACTGATAGATTCTTGACTTTTTGCCCACGGTCGAAGCCGATTCTTTAGAATCAGAGGCACTGAGGATAGCTTGTCCCTGGACCTGACATTTGCTCGTGAGCGCCAGATCCTGGTTAGGTCTTTCAGTTTGGCTTTCATCAAGATGTTCGTTACTGATGCAAACGTGGGAGAGAGCCGAGGATCCTTTCCTGAGCTCTCCTGGATGCTAGTTTGTGATTTAGAAATTGCTTGACTGACTTCGCTATTTCTTTCCTTTTGGTAGATGGAATCGACAGTGTGTGTGAGGATAGATTCCATTGAATGCCTAGCCACTGAAAGTTTGACTCTGGAGTGAGTCTCGACTTGGATTTGTTTATCTTGAATCCTAGATATTCTAGGAACTGGATCACTTTCAGTGTGGCCTTTGTTGCATTCTTCGACTGATGGGGGCCCAGATCAACCAATCGTCGAGATACGCCACTACCATAATCCCTTGCGCTCTGAGCTGCTGCACTACTACTTCCGCTAGCTTCGTGAACACCCTGGGTGCCACGTTAGCCCGAATGGAACTACCTTGAAGGAGAAAATGTCTGGTCTCCTATCTTGAATCCCAGATATGGACGGAATGTCTTGCAATAGGGATATGATAGTAGGCGTCTGTAAGATCGATAGAGGTGGTGACGGCCCCACGGGGAAGTAAGGTCCGCACCTGTGAGATCGTGAGCATCTTGAACTTGTCGCAGCGGATGGCTAAGTTTAAGCGGACAAGTCTAAGATTACCCTTCTTTTGTTTGAGCCTTTCTTTGGCACGCTGAACAAGCGACCTTGAAATTTTAACCTCTTGACTTTGGCTATAGCTCCTTTCTGAAGGAGGTCCTCTGCGTACTCTGTCAATTCTTTGGAAGGAAGTTGACGGAAAGGTCTGGCTGGAGGTGGGTTCGTCACCAGCTCCAACCCAGCCCTTTTGACACTATGCTCTGAGCCCACTGGCTGAAGTTCCACCGGTGGCGAAAGTGAAACAGCCTCCCTCCTACCTGAAGTTCTTCATTGGTTCTGGTAACCACCTCGGCCTCCTCTGAAGTGCTTTCCCCTATTGAAGGGGCCTCCCGATCCTACTCCCACGAAAGGACCGCTTACCTCTGCCTCCCTTGCCCGAGCGGTCATACTTCTGAGAAGCTTGACTCTCGAAGGCTTGATTGTAAGCTGGAGAGATGGCGTATGAGGTGGAGGGTTGAGGCTGAGGGATATCACTAAATAGGCTGTGATTGACCTTTAGACGTGGAGGGTTGGGCTGTCTGCACTAACGGCACTGCTGGAACTTGCTGAGGGAAGCGCGGTTGCTTCTTTTGGTAAGGTTGGAAACGTCTGGGTTTCCTTTGTCCCTTACCTTTAGGTGTCAGGTCTTGCCTCCTCCTAGCCGTAAGACCCCAACGGTCTTTAAGGCTCTGGTTCAACCTCGTAGCCTCTGCCTGTACTTCCTTAACCATAGCCTCTGGGAAGAGATCTGCGCCCCAGATGTTAGAAGAGAGAATAACCTATTCGGTTCATGTCGAATGGTTGCCTCTAGCAGGACATGCTTCCTACAATTCGTCCTAGCAGTGGCAAACTCGAACATATATGACTGCACCGTTTGAGTCAGGGCTTTGGTCATAAGCTTAAAAATTGGTTCTGAACCATAAGCCATGGTTGCTACCTCAGACATAGCCATCGAGTTGATTGATCTGGCTAGTCGTGATTTTGAGTCAAATTCAGCCTGAATAAGACTATCTGGGAGCCTGGGTAGCTTTTCACCAAACTGCTCCATAGCACAGTCAGGTTTGAGTTTGCCAGCTGAGAATGTATTTGGCAAGTCTTCCCACAATTCTCCGATTGAAGGGAGCATGAGAGTGGGATCTGCTTCTTTCAACTGAGGCATGGGTTCCCCCTTCTGAGCTGCTGAGGATGGTCGACCTTGCTATCTTTGGTTAGGAACGGGGAGCGGGTACTCTCATCCATTGTGAAAATGGTAAAGGGACTTTTAAATGGTTGTACCTTGGTGTTCGAACAATCCATGTCCTCTAAACATCTGAGCCATTCTCGCTGAGGCCTGGTCTCGAGAATAGAGGACTGTCTCCTTTGGTACCCTATCGTCCCGAACCATAGCCGAAGGCGTGAGCCTTGCGTAGCCTATGAAAGGAGGCTGTAGGCCTTCCGGGTAGAAACTCGAAGTCCTCTATTCTTCGAGTTCCGAACTCCGGTATGGAGATGAGACCATCCTGGAAGGGGGCGTATGACGCTACTCTCCAAGGATTGTTCATGTAGAAGAAAAGCGCAGCGAGTCATACGGGGGAAGCTTGAGATCCACTAGTGTTGGAGGTTGAAGGGAGAGGCTAGAGGGGCTTCTCTTAGGCGGCTATAATAGAATCCTGAGAAGTGATCCTGTCCGATAGGCGAGATATCATTTGTTCCATACTACTCTTAAGGGATCCCACTAGATCGCACCACCTGTGCAAAAGGCCAGCATTGGAGTCCAAAGCCGGAGCTGCTGGCGGAGGTGGAGGGTAGCTCTGAATAGAACCAAAGGTAGCGGAACTGGTGATACTGCCGGGGTGCGAGATCTCTCCTTGGGTTTACTTTTCGAGGACTTAGAGCCGGAGCTAGACCCTTTAGACCTGTCTGGGCCGGGATTAGAGCCGGAGACTTACGCGAGGAAGAAGACGAGGACGTCTTCTTTGAAGACGATGACGTCTTAGTCAAGGTCATTACTTTAGACTTGATCTTAGTCTAACCGAAGCCTCAGGAGGAGTATACAATTCATCACACCCGTAAAGCCTTGGAAGGATGGAGATTGGTTGCCAGGAGTAGAAGAGACAGTCAGACCCAAGGGAGACCCTTGGGTACCTGCATTACTTACCTCGACCAACAGGTCGTCTATACCTACCATAGGTTCAACATTAATATCCAGGGTTGCGACATCCGTGGAGATATCCTGGTCTTGTTCAGTTAAGGAGGCCGCCAGCTGTTGTTGGATGAAGGCAATAGACGGGTCCGCCTCTACCCGGGTCGACGTACCCTGTCGCCTTGCCTCCGGGAAAGATGATAATGCCAATCGCTTCTCAAGTATGTAGGGCTGACCCTTGGCGGCGTTCTTGCCAAAACCTCCGACCCAGGCCCGCAGGGTAGCCAGTGCTGTATCCCTTACTGCCGGAGCCTGTAAGAGAGGGCGTATTTTAGACTTAAGAATTCACTTAAAAACTAAAACTTAGAGTATAACTTAAACTAGATGCCTTAAGTTAATAAATGATGAAAACTTAAGTACTAAAAGAAGCGAAGCAGAGCTACTGGAGGTGGAATACTTAACGCCTTCCAAAAAGGCTGGATCACCAAGATCGTAACAAAAATTAGTGGTACAAACGTGTTTCATGGTACCAGACCTGGATGTCCCGTGCGGAGTCGCGCATGGAGCATGGGGACCGGCAAACTTCGTGTCCACAGGGGTCCTGAAGTGTAGCGGAAACATCCCGGATGCCTCACAGTTTGTGGCCTGTAAGTGGGAAGACACATGAGTATCTTAAAGGGATATCACTTACAGACTAAGGGCAAAAGAACTCCGTTACATGCCGGAGCTCGGAAAAATTTGGGCATAACCCCTCCCTGCATTGCCTGAATAGGCTATAATCCCGGAGAGTATCCGGTAAAATATGAAAGGGAGGGGGGGTGGGGGGGGGGATGGTTTAAGATACTTAAGATAAACTTAAAAATAACTTAAACCTAAACACAAGCGAACCGGACTAGGTCCAGTTGAAGCGGAGTGTAGTAACTCAGCAAACGGTGAGGTTAGTAGAGACCTGCTGTATGCACCGGTCCATCTATGGTTGGACTATCTCCTTCCGCTGGATACCAGGACTCCGATAGGGAGGAGCTCTAGTAAGGAGGGAAGGGCGAGAGGACATACAGGCTCGAGCTAACCCGGAGCGACAAGGCAGTAACGGAGGGGGGGGAAGGCCAGGGCCCCCCCACAACGTACCACCCGGCCGGACCGAGAAGCGGAGACCACCGTCTGGAGGGTCTGTCCGACTCCCTAGCCCGCCCCTCCGGTGGAGGGGAGAGGGGAGGCAGGCTCGGGTATGTGAGGCGAGCAAGGACAGACCGACCCACCCCCCGCCCAACTCTATGGGAGAGCGGGATGGAGGGGGAGAGGGACTGGGCAGGCGTCTGGCTGGCTGACCCGTGATCACGCAGTGACCACGAGGCAAAGCGGTAAAAAAACAAACTGAGATACGGAAACCCAACCTAGGCCAACCAAACTGATCAGAGAGAAGCTATGTGGAAGCAACCGAACTGATCAGTGGTAGGATAGGCTCTGCGAGCCGGGCCACCTAGGCTAAGCCAGACGCCAAACTAACCTAATAATGACAAAATACATATATAAATAAAATAAAAATGAAAGAAAGAAGGTAAAATAGCAGGAGAAAAATCCAGGAGTGTACGACTAACCCGAAGGCAAGTCTACCACTCAAAGCTAGTCAGGGGCCGATACTAAGAACCTAGACTAGGGTCTGGATAGAAAAAGCCTACATAAGGTGATAAACATGCATGCATGACAACCTGAGTAGACCTTAAATAACGCGATAATCAAAATAGAGCGTAAAAGAAAAGGGGATGTTCTAGGTATGGAAGACCAAGAACGAACCCATCACGCGGCAGGACCATGCCGCCATGCTTCCGACCCCGAGAACGTATTTATACCTAAAAAACGGCAAATACTGTCTCCAGGGACGGAAAAAAACCAACTAACCGTAAATACTGAGTACTTAACTTAGCTGCTGCAATAGCTGCACGCTCCATTATCGAAAATCCGAAGAAAGGGCACAAAAAACACAGAGAGAAAAATAGCACTTGTGACTCGTGCGAGCTAACTGAAAAGGATGGCCACCAGAGGCGCAGCAGTCGACACATGGGATGGAGTAGTAGTATACGAGCTGCTCACTCTGTGGGTCGGCTCCCCTCTTGGAGGGATTTGGTAGTGGGAGATTTCTATTGGCATTTGGCTCGTTGTTGTGGCTCACTCGCCTAGTGTTCATACCGACACCCTCCTGGAGGGTGAGCGAGTCAGTTATACTGACCTTTTTCTTTTATTTTATTTATTCTCTGGTATGTGTTAGTACATTTACCCTAGAAATAATAGATTAAAGGATATTTGCGCAGCGACAACGAGCTGAGCCCAGAATACGGTTTACTCTTGGTGATAGAGTGTTAATAGAACCATTTTTAGTTATAAAAGGGGTTGCGTTGGGCAACAGACTTTTAATGGGCCATCCTGCATGTAGAAGACACAGGATATCTGTCCATACAGGTGTTAGTGGTATAACGGTTGAAATACCAGGTGTTTTTATCCCTTATGAGGACGCAAGTGGAACTAAGGATACCGAGATTAATGTGGGAAATAGTGAAAATGGGGTCACCTTTGACAGTGTTAAAGGTAATGATACCAAGGATATGGGGAGTGGTGATACCAGAGCCCACACTGATGATACGGGGAATAGCAGCGGTGGTGTAGGTGATAATAAACGGGATATTGGGTGAAAACCTCTCAAGAGGACGAAAGAGGGAGTCCCTACCAGTCTCTGCGTGCACAGTCCTGCGGGACCATCATGCCAACCCTGGGAACCAAGCAATCACTGTGAGAGCAATCATCGGCAAGGCTTGAGTCACCTGAGCGACTCCGTGCCTGAGTCATGACGGTGACCAGACTCAGTGTCAACGACTCTGGATGCATGCAAATCTGAAGATTTATGTTCACTCGACGACTCCCGAACTAGCCCCCGACACGGAACTAGTCTTGGGGGCAGAACCTCTAGGAACAGCAACAGAAGTGCGAGCCGAAGTTTGCGCTTCTACAGCTCCCAACACATTAGGGCCTGGGGAAGACCCAACTGCCTCCTCAGTTTGAGGAGGCAGACCCATAGAAGTCCTGTGATAAGACTTCTTTGTGGGGGATGGTGTAGACTACCTTCTCCTTCTTTGGCAGGGGAGCCTTAGAAGTCGAAGGGATGGAGGCTGATGAAAAATAAGATCATTCCGAAGAGGAAGATGACGACACTTGACGAGCTCTCTTCCTCTTTGACATCTCCAAATTCTGCAAAACTACTTCTACAGGATGAGGTATATTTACCAGCAGGAATAGATAATAATCACAGGGCAGCAGCGAAGGTTTTGTCCAGTGACGTAACTCCAGGATAGTAGTGCTAAATGAATATGATTTCCAGCAGGGGATCAGTACACACACTCGAGGACCAATATCACAGCATGCTACAAGTTACAGGTACAATTCCAAGGTTAGGATAACCAACACAAAGAGATATCCAGCCATCAACTGCTGTAATCACTATCACCACTGTTTGCATGTAAAAGAAAGAAAATATGATTTAAGGTAATAAGGATACTCCGAAATGAGAGATCCCCCAAACACCAACACCACACCCCCCCTCTTCTACCTTTGTCCGATAGCTAGCGAAAGGACAAAGGAGAAGAGGAATTACCAGAAGAAACAAAGGACAAACCTCCGAAGTTCCCTTCAGTAATTTCCAAAGTGAAAGCATAAATTGCGATGCATACATGTCTCGTTCTAACGATAAAGGGCGAAAATATGTAATAATAAAGATGTTGGCATACCTTTGCCGCTGACCCTTAACACAAAGTAGAAAGGTGGCTATCAAGGCTATCACAAAAAGTGGGTTTGCATATTAATTATTAAATTATACATTGTTACATTGAAATTTCTGCAATGCTGAAGCCTGGAGGTCTTAAGTTGGCTACGTAAGAAATTCGGATAATTTAAATATTCTTGTGGTGATAACATTAATACAGTACAGTGGAACCTTTACATATGAAAGTCCCTACGTACAAAAAATCCAGGTTACGAAAGCAAAGTTGATGATTTTTTTTTTGCTTCTGTGTACGAAAATAATTCAGGCTGCATAAGGGTAAAGTCCGAGATTCGCCTTGGCCACCGAGAACAATTTTAAAACTCGCACGCCGCCAACTGAGTAGACTCGCCACCATCCTCCTGCTCTCCCATTGGTTCCTGATGCTAGTCACTGCCATAAGATCCTGCTCTCCTATTGGTCAGCATCTGTCCCATCATGCCTCTATGTAAAGGCGTTCCTTGACCATTTTTTGCGACAGCGTTATCGTAAACACCTGGAATTTGTTTGTTCACATACATTTCATTTGTTAACGTAAAGTTTAGTGTTAATGTTTTCTGCCATTTTTTAATGTTTCGTAAAGTTAAGTGTTCATGTTTTCTGCCATTTGTCCTCCTCCTCTGTCACCATTTTCAGACATTGCCTCATACGTACGTACATGTACGTGCAGTATTTCTTGTACACTAATACACTTTATTTACAGTATTTCTTTTACACTAATACACTTTATTTACAGTATTTCTTTTACACTAATACACTTTATTTATAGGTACAGTCATGGTTATGTTAGGTATCAGGAAGGGCATCCGACCGTAAAAACCAATGAAATGAGTCTTGACATTGTTGAGAATAGGGCTAGGATGTACTCCATAAATGATCCACAGACACATCGTCCTAACTCTGTGACAAGGCAAGGGCTACTGCATCATGAGTGGGTGCAACTAAAGAAGGGAGCTCTAAATGTGATCAGAATAGGCCAGCTCAATATTAGGTCCATGACAGGAAGAGGAAGAGAGTTGGCGGAGTTGATGAGGATAAAGAAAGTTCATATTTTGTGTGTGCAGGAAACTCGATGGAAGGGTAATAAAGCCAAAGAACTCGGGGATAGCTACAAGCTAATCTATAGTGGAGCAAATGAGCAGGGTAGGAATGGCGTTGGTGTAGTGTTGTCGGGGGAAATGAAGAATGCAGTGACGGAAGTGAGTAGAAAGAATGACCACATTATGAGAGTGAAGATATGTTATGGAGGTGAAACAATGAACATCATTAGTGCTTATGCTCCAAAGGTGGGCTACACAGAGGAAGAAAAGAGCCGTTTTTGGAACAAAATGAGTGATGTAACGCAAGAACTGGAAGCGCATGAGAGGATTGTAATGGGGGCAGACTTTAATGGACATGTCGGAAATAAAAAGGATGTAATTGAATGTGTGCATGGAGGACATGGGATTGGGGAGAGAAACGCAGGAGAGAGTATAGTAGACTTTGCCATGTCTTTTGATATGGCAATAGTGAACACATTCTTCAAAAAGAAGAGGGAGCACTTGATAATGTACAGGAGTGGCAGTAGATGCACACAAATAGATTACCTCCTTTGCAATAGATCAAGGCTGGTGGAAGTTAGGAATTGTAAAGTTATCCCAGGTGACCACATGGCCCCCCAACATAGGCTCCTTTATATGGATTTAAAGATGAAAAGAGAAAAGAAAACAAAAATGAATGGGGTAAAGAAAATCAAGTGGTATAAATTGTTAGGGAGGGATAATGATAAGAAGAGAGAGTTCAGGAGAAGAGTGCTGGGAGAGGTTGATCTGGGAATTGAAGATGTGGGAGAATGGTGGAGGCATAATGCATCAGTGATTAGAAGACATGGAAAGGAGATACTAGGGGAAACATATGGAATAGTATGGGAGGAAAAGGAGAGTTGGTGGTGGGGGGAAAAGGTTGGGGAAGTGGTGAAGGGTAAAAGGGAGACATCATGATGGATGTAATGACCAGGGATGTTAGAGAAGCAGTGCCATGGTGCATATTATATGCGGATGACATTGTGTTGTGTTCAGAGGGGAGGGAGGAGTTGGAGGGGATGTTGGAGAGGTGGAGAGCACTTGAGGAGAGAGGAATGAGAATAAGCAGATGAAAAACCAAATATATGTGTTCCAGTATTACTGAGAATGGTAAAAGTAGCATAAGATTGGGTGGGGAAGACATAAAGAAAGTACAGAAGTTCAAGAACTTCGGGTCGGTATTAGAGGATAGTGGAAGCATGGACGAAGAGGTGAGACATCGAATTCAGGCAGGATGGAATAACTGGAGGTCTGCATCAGGGGTCCTCTGTGACAAGAAGGTCCCTCTGAAATTAAAGGGAAAGTTTCATAGGACCGTCGGTGGTCAGACCAGCAATGTTATATGGAACAGAAACAGCAGAAATGAGAATGTTGAGATGGATGTCATGAGTAACAAGGGAAGATAGGATTAGAAATGAGTATATAAGAGGATCGACAAGGTAGTTGAAATATCGAAGAAAATACAGGAGAGAAAGCTTCGACGGTATGGACACCTGTTACGAAGGGAGGAACTTCATGTTGGAAGACATACGATGGAAATGGAAGTGCGGGGTAGAAGGAAGAAGGGAAGACCAAGAAAGAGATGGCGTGCTTGTGTAGGGGAAGATATGGTATTAAAAGGTATAAATGAGAACGAGGCACAGGACAGAAATCGATGGAGATGACTCATTCACAATGGCAACCTCATATAAAAATGGGTTTAAGCTAGGAAGAAGAATATATAGTTTAAGGGGCACTGGGTATTTGGCAGGTAAGCCAGTTGTAAGCATCTTTAGAGGGGAGTTTTGAGTTTCCACTGCAGGTTCGGGAACCTATTCCCGCTTAAAGGTGGGGGAGCACCTGTAGTGGGTCACTCACAGTAGTATTTATTAAACTCCTCCGAAGCTGTGCTGGTACTTGAGAGGGGTGATAATGGCTGTGAGGTGGTGGAAGAAAGTGGAGGTGGTGGAAAGTCGGGGTTGCTTTCATGAGCCACGGGTTTGGGCTTGAAGAATGAATCCAATGGTAATTGTTTCCCACAGTTATACTGTGCATGAATTATTAATTCTCTTAATGTTCTAAGTTGTTCAAAATAACCCTGAATTGCCCGATTCTCGCACACATCAGGGTATTTTATGAGGGTGTTAATTGAATCACGGACCTAAGACATTATAGGATGAACCGCCACCTCTTCTTCAGTCACTAGTGCTGTTGTCAGAAGAACTGTCTCGAATAGAATTGGCAATTTCCCCAAGTGAAAGAAGCAGATACAGGTAATCGTTTATCAGCACCCCGCCGAGAACGGAACCCCCACCGATAACCGGGGACTGCCTGTATTTGCGGGTGGTTGGTACCTAACCCCCTTGAATACGGGGGTTCCACTATAGTACTAGCAAGACCTGGAAAAAGATGTCTTAAGAACAAGTTCTTTCCAGCTCTGTGAGACAGTCAAGTGGGCATGTGACTTTACCAGTGAGAAGGGCAAGTGTATAGTCTGAGCAAGAGCTCACAAGGGCTGGAGCATTTAGAAAAGAACATCATGGTTCAGCAGATATTGCATGCGGAAGTGTGGCTGCATCAGACCTATCACTTCTTTTTACCTGCAGGATGTTAATCACGAGGTCATGGGCACTTGTTCCTTGGGATCGGTTGTGGCTGCTCCACAAGTTTATTAGGTAGCCCAACTACCCTTTTGGGCAGCTGGGTATTTGTTGAGCAAGAGATTTTTTTTTGTGACCAGTTCTCTGTTCTTCCTCTTTCCTTTTGGGGTGCAAGGCAGAGTACTAGCTGGACAAATGGTTCATGCAGATAAGCTATATGATTGAGTATCAGTTCCCTCTTATTCTTATATTAATGCAAAGGAGAAAAGAGAACAGACAATAAAGTGGAGTGGAGACAGGCAGGTGGGCAGGACTTTCCCCTACCTCTCATTCGTTGACTGCATTGTCAGTAAGTTTAAACACCCATTCCATCTCATGTTTGCAAGCTAGATCCTGTGTAAAAGATCATCAGGTTTGTATGTTAAGAAAAAATAAATTTCTTTGAACATTTGCTATACGTACTTTCTTTTGTAAGAGTACCAGGAAGTAAGTTAAGGAACTCGGTGTCAACTTGTTAAACTTTTTTTTTGTTATGAAAATAGTTTCATAATCCCAATTGTGTTTTAAAACGCCAGAATGATGTGTTGATTCTTTCTTTTGTATAGCAATATAGTGAAAATATGAGAGGGTTAATGCCTCAAGATTTGAAAAGGCTGTGCAGCTTGGTAGCAAAAGTTCTTGGATTTCAAGATTTCGTAGCTGAAGCAGCCATTGTAAACTTCTACCATGAAAACTCTACACTAGGACCCCACACAGACCACTCTGAACCTAATATGTCTGCTCCACTTTTATCATTCAGGTTAGTCTTTACTGTTCCCATTGTTTGTCAACTTCTCAATTGAGGTTTTAAATTCTCATTGTCTCTTTGTAACTGTGTACACCAAGAAAATTCTTGTATGCTTGTCTGTTAACAAATTTTAGTGTTAAATATTTGTTTTACTCATTTTATTAGTCATTATCCACAATTTACAGTCCATCTAGACTTACAGATACTGCTAAAGAACAAATTACTATTGACTAACATAATATTGGATGATCAGACACTTGTTGGTCCTCTTTTCACTTGGCTGTGCTCATGGATGATCAAACACTTGTTGGTCCTCTTGTTCAGTGTTAGTTTTATAACCCTAAAAGAAGTTAAGTGAGATTTTTGTTTATTACATTATATATAAAAGTATGCATTATTAAGGTCATTTTCTACAGCAGGTTATACAACCCGTTTTGCACAAGTTTAGAGAGCTAGACCATTGTAGTGGCTGCATGGGCGATCCTATAACCAGCAGTTTTGTGTTAAAGTGAGAGTAGTGTCAACCAACTGCAAATGTATTTAAAAATGGCTCTATTAAATTTACCTTGGATTGCATTCCATCAGTGCTGTTTGTAAAACAAACCATTGTAAGTCTTAACAGTATTTAACTAAAAAAAATATTACTTGCGATCCAGGTCATCAAGCCCATCTACCCTCTCATCCAATATGAATGATTCTTTAGCAACACGATTTAATACCCTATGCTTTAAGGTGGAATATCAAACAAAATACAGATTTTTTATAACAAAACTGAATTTTGATGTACAGACACATCTCTGCAATTCCTATCAGTGTGTCAGCAACTTCTTGCAACAATGAACAGTGAAGAAGCACGGTTGGTAGTCGGCACATTTAGGCTCCTAATTTCCGGTATCAGCAAAAAATGATTTTGAAGAGACTGATGACTCTACATAATCCATAGGGTTGGGAGTAGGGCAGTTTACTTTGTGAAGTGATGGGTTTGTACTAAAAATATCAATTTTCTGGGCCTAACCTGTGTCGTCCCGTGAAATGTTCCTATAGCACTCATTTCTAAGGTATAAATATTGCTAAATATACAAGAGAAAAAAGCTATATGGTTATGCCAGAGTTTCCTGGCTCGCTCACCCTTATTAAGGGTGTCGGTATGAAACTGGGGCATGTAAAACCACTATCAGAGGTCCCCTGCCAATTAGTCTCTTCCTTTCTCAATATCCCCAGTTCTACAGAGGAGCCGTTCCAGGCCATCTACTGCCCGCTACTGCTACTACTAGCATCCCGTCCGCCATTCCTTTTATAGCACTGTTTACGTCTAGACGTGAGTGTGCGATTTTGAGAATTCTTCCCTTTGTTTTTGGATTAGCAATGATGTCTGAGCATCAGGAATCCATTGGATCTAAGTTGAGTACTGCAATTAATAAATTTCAACTTTTTAGGGTAGCGATGTTAATTATAAGTATGCTAGGTGTTGTTATTTAGCGGGAGCCTGCATGCGCCGCTCCCGAGGCAGCCATTTCGTGCATTGCTACCCGCGAATTTTATGACGACGTTCAATTGGTCTTCCATACTAATTGTAGTCACCTTATCTGGATAGATTAGCAGTTACTCAGAATTTAAGAGCATATTTATTCTTATCCTGACGTTATATAATAGTTTTCTGAACGCGAGAGCCGTTCTAGCCTTCCACTCGAACCGCATGGTCTCGGAAGGTAGCCTAGATCGGGGATTCCTATTCCTTCCCCTTCAGTTGTCTTCCCAACTAATTCGTTGGTTGGGCGGCGTAGCCACCCCTCCATTTTTCCCGTATTAGTCTCTTAAATAAGAGACTACCTCACCAGGTTGAATTTCAAGTGATTGGTTTCGGCCCTGGTCGTGACGATGGTCCGTGAGCCACCCTAGCCTACCTGGCCAATTGCGATTACAAAGTCCGATTAGGCGGGTTAGGCTAGCTGCTCAGAGCCTCCCTGGCTGACCTGCCCAGATCGTTCCGTTTTTGCGAAGGTTAAGCCAGCCGCTCGAGAGGACTCATCCCTTTTCTCCCCTACCCTTTCCCTGCCCCCTCTCACGTCAGGACTACTTGTATTACATGTATTATCATTTATACTGCATTGATTTGTTGTTTTTTGCATGTTTTGCATGTTTTAGTTGGCCTATAGGCCTTCTGTCCCTGTTATCGGTTGGCTCACGACTTCTCGGTGGGTTGTCCCACCTGGTCGGTTGTTGTGACCAACGGATCGTGAGTGGGCCACCCCGCTAGCCGTCCTCCCTCCCCCTGAACCCACCTCGGTGTGGGTGATGCGACTCGCCTTATGCTATGCCATGTAGCTGACCCGAATCTTTCACACATTGGGGGAGGAGGGTAGGGGTACAGTCGGGAGACTGGTTCACCGCACTACGCTCAGTGTGGTTGGTACGAGAGGTGCCCACCCTGGCGAGCCTTGGCTGGCCACCTGGCTCGTTGGTACGGTGTACGCCACATGCCACCGCGTTCTTGCATTCCCTATCTCCAGTCTTCTATCCCCGCACCTATCCTCCCGCCCCGGCGGGACCGGGGTCCCGACTAACAGTTCGTAACTGTTATAATTATAATAGCTACGATTCCTTATATGATCAGATTCAGGCCTAGGTTCGCCTAATTTCCCTGATCCGATCCCATGAAGTCGGACCCGGAAGTAGAAGGATATCGTGGAGGAAGGAGGGACTGCGCATGGAATGGACGATAATGTACAGAGCAATTATACACGCATGTGTGAGATTATAGTAGTTTTAATTACTTTAAGCGTAATTTAAGCTTAATTTAAGCAGGCTTCGGGTACGCTTACTACGATGGGCATATCTACCCCGCCGGGTATTCAGACCCGAAGCACCATGTTCTTAATCCCTAGCTCCTCCATCGGGTTCCAACCTTCTTGTTTCTACCTCCGGTGGGGGATGGACAGTAGGCTAAGAGAAACGATCCTAGCGTACTAGGAATTGCTTCTCCGGCGCCAGCGGAGTCAGGCCAGGTTCATCCTTCCCCTCCTCTGTTTGTACCAAGCCTATTTCTTTAGATTCATGACAAGAATGAATAACTATGGCCTGGAGCTAGTGGTATGCAAGAATTTATAAAATCCTAGCAGTAGACACGCATTCTGCCGGAGTCAACACCGGTGGCAGTAGAGATGCGAGACATGCCCCGCCGGAGACATCTCCGGCGGGTCTATGTAGTGATACTCATGTATCAATTAAATTACAGATGGTACACTGCCTGGAGACGGCATGCACGGCCATGTTTCAAGAGCCGTGCGAGCAAGTGGTTTGCCGCTCGCATGCCGGATGTGCGGTCCTTGTGGACTCCTTGCTGGTGTGGTACCCGGAGGGGTGCGAGGTCTGTTATGCCTTAGTGAGAGATCTCACTTCTGAGTCGGTACGTACCATTCTCCTAATGATACAATGAGAAATATAATAAAAATAATTCATATGGATACATACTAGACTAAGTAATTTAGTATCTAGGTTAGATACTGATGTAGCTATGTCTCACAGACCCCACAAGCTGTCAAGGATTCGACGTTGGCAACCCTCAAGGTCTGGGTCAGAGGATTTGGCAGGAACGTCAAGAAGTCCAAGCAGCCCTACATGCTGTCTGAGGAGCTGGCCTCACTTATTTACCCTAAGGCCAAGAGGTCAGCAGCTGTAGCGGTGGACTTGGCAGCCCCTATCATCGCCAGGATCCGAGAGGAGACCCAGGCCCTGCCGGAGGACCCGGAGGGTTTTGGCCAAGAAGTTCTTGGAGAGGTGCCAGCCACGAACTTGGACCGGGAGCCCATGGTTGTCGACAACCAGGGCGAAGGTAAGGATGCAGGTGAGGCAGGTAGTACACGGGCTAAAGCTCTGTCCTTTAGCCCGTCTCAATCTTCTACTTCTTCCTTCCAGGGATTCACCGGTAAGCCCAAGACTGTTAGGGACAAGTCGGGCTCGGTGCTCCCTAAAGTCAAGCCCACTAGGGACATTATGACGGCCATTAAGAAGTCCCTACCAAAGGCTAAGCCTAAATTAAACCGGGCCAGCACGTCATTAGCTCCCAAACCGGTGGCAGACTTGGCAAGAGCTACTCCCCTGCAACAGGGGTCAAGAGCAAGAGGTCCTAAAGCCAGACCTCAGGAATCTGGCTTCGACCTGGCGGTTTTCTCCACCATGCTGATGCAGCAAATGGGGGACTTGGTGCAAACCAAGTTCTAGGAGATTTCATCTCTACTGGCCTCTAGCCTCGAGATATCGGGACAGTCGATTCAGTCCCTGACTGAAAGACTAAGAAACCAGGAGTCCTTGACGGCGGGACTCCAGGAAAACTTGATGGCAGGACAGCTCCAGCCCGTGCATGCACAGCAACCCCTGGCAATGCCGGACTTGTCGAAACTGCTACCTTTCAAGAATAACAACCCTTGGAGGCCAGCAGCATACGCCCCGTTCTCTGAGGGTATGCTGACGATTGAAGGATGTGGAACCCGACCAGTAGATGATTTCGAATTCTACCCGCCGGGTCTCCAGTTTCCCTTCATGGGCTATGCCCAACTGACGGAGGAGGCGCTAATAAGAGAGGATAAGGTCCTGAAGGAAACAGTTATCTTCCCTAGGGACCAGGCCCAATTAGCCTGGGTCCGGACCTTAACAGAATGGGAATGTGTCAACACAAAGTTGACATCCCATAAGAGCCCCTTCACAATGTTCGTGATGAGTGATAACACTCCTACCCCTTGCATCTCAAAAGTGGCTGAGTTGACATTGCAAGCGGCCACGGAGGCAGAACCAATGCCTTAACTCCGGGAGACAGACTTGCCTTCCCTGCTGCTCCCTGGAGGCATGGAATGTTGGGTAGATGCTCCAGCAACCTTTTCTGTGGGTAAGCTCGGCCCAGACTGCGCAACCACACAGTTTAGCGAACGCCTACCTAGGCTTCCAGAAGCTATGGTAAAGGCCGAGTACGAGGCGAGGTGCAGGCTGAGCAGGTCCCTCAATTCCGCCACCATGACAGAAATTACTTCCCTAGTATATGCGGATGAGCCGCTTTTTATAATCCTAACGAAGTCATTTCTTCACACCGTACAGTGCGATCTATACGATTTCGCGGTGGCTAGGAGGAACTGCAGGAAGCACATCTTGGCGGACGCTTCCATCAGGCATGAGCCAAATAGGCTCATCAAATTCTTGATCTGGGGCCCAAAACTGTTCCCGGAGACCATCGTAAACGAGGTCCTCGGGGAAGCAGCCCGAGTCAACCAGAGTTTAAGGACTCATCACCAAAAGGAAGTTTGAATCCTCAGGAGCACATCCTAAGGGCAAAAAGAGGCCTAGGAAGTTCCAACCCTTCCACGCCAACCAACCTCAAGCTGTGGTACAGGCTGTCCCTGTAACCCAGCTGAACCAACCCTCTACCTCGAAGGTCCAACCCCAACAGCAATTTGTGCTACTGAGCCAACCCTCTCAGCAGCCCCAAAGCCTGGCCACCTTTACCGCCTCCCCAGCTTTCAACGCTACCTTTGAAACCCAAGGGGTGCCGAGCCAGAGGAGCTTTCTGGCACAGGGCCGGTGGAAGAGCCTCTGCCCGAGATAGAGGCTTCCGGGGAAACCGGGGAAGTCGGCCATCTGCTAACCAATGAGACTCCCCAGGTAGGAGGGAGGCTGTACCTCTTCCGGAACCGTTGGAGGTACAGCAATTGGGCCCACAGTATTGTGTCAAAAGGTCTGGGATGGAGTTGGAAAGAAGGGCCTCCTCCATCAACTAGCTTTTACCAAAAGCCAACGGCAGACTTAATAGAGTATACCCAAGACCTTCTTCAAAAGAAGGCAGTAATAGAAGTCAGACACTTCAAATTTCAAGGGCACTTGTTCAGCTTTCCAAAGAAAGACTCAAACAAGCCAAGAATAATCCTAGACTTGTCCCATCTAAACTCATACATTCATTGCGACAAGTTCCGTATGCTAACCGTCTCGCAGGCTGTCACCACCTCTATAGAT
The DNA here is from genome assembly GCF_015104395.2 of Macrobrachium nipponense. Classification (NCBI taxonomy): domain Eukaryota; kingdom Metazoa; phylum Arthropoda; class Malacostraca; order Decapoda; family Palaemonidae; genus Macrobrachium; species Macrobrachium nipponense. The sequence continues at coordinate 5,975,884 of NC_087219.1, read as the reverse complement.
CTTACAGATGCCTATTATCATGTTCCGGTAGTAAGATACTTCCAGCCCTTCCCAGGCTTCAGACTAGGCAATCGGGCCTATGCTTTCAAAGTGATGCCATTCAGGCTCAACATAGCGCCCAGAATATTCACAAAAATAGCAGAGACAGTAGTGCAGGAATTAAGATCTCAAGGGGTAATGCTAGTAGCCTACCTAGACGATTGGCTGATCTGGGCCACAGACGCCGAAGAATGCCGCAAAGCAACGGACAGAGTGATAAGTTTTTTGGAATACTTGGGATTCCAAATAAACAGAAACAAATCCCGGCTGACTCTGGCACCACGCTTTCAGTGGTTAGGAATACAATGGGATCTGAACTCATACCAATTATCAATCCGCCGGTGAAGCGCAGGGAGATAGCAAAGGCGACAAGACAGTTCCTCAAAGGTAAACAGACGTCTCAGCAGAACCAAGAAAGAATCTTATGTTCACTCCAATTCGTGTCGGTAACGGACGTTCTATTAAAAGCCAAACTAAAGGATATAAACCGGGTCTGGCGGACCAGAGCCAACATGAAATCTCGGGACAAAGTTTCCCGGATTCCGCCGATATTGCGAAAGAGACTCCGTCCCTGGACAGAAGTCAAGATCCTGGCGAAATCAGTACCATTACAGTACCATTACAGTGGTCCACACAGACGCCTCCCTAACCGGCTGGGGAGGATACTCCCAACACGAAAAAGTACTACAAGGGTCATGGTCGATAACATTCCGCCAGCTCCATATCAATGTACTGGAAGCCATAGCAGTACTATTTCTAACCCTGAAGAGACTCTCTCCACCGAAGAGAATCCACATAAAACTAGTATTAGACAGTGCAGTGATAGTCCACTGCATAAACAGAGGAGGTTCCAAATCGAGCCACATAAATCATGTGATGATAGCGATCTTCTCTTTAGCAGCAAAGAACCAGTGGCGCCTGTCAGCTACTCACCTGGCAGGAGTAAGGAACGTGGGGGCAGATGCACTGTCAAGGACAACTCCGCTGGAATCGGAATGGTCCTTAGACGAAAAATCATTCAATTGGGTCTGCCAGCAGGTGCCAGGGCTTCAAGTAGACTTTTTTGCCACAGAATCCAACCACAAGCTGCGATGTTATGTGGCCCCCAATCTGGACCCTCTGGCCTATGCCACAGACGCTATGGCAATAGATTGGAACACTTGGAGAAGGATTTATCTGTTTCCTCCAATAAATCTACTATTGAAAGTCCTGAACAAACTCAGGTCTTTCAAAGGGTGGATCGCGCTAGTAGCTCCCAACTGGTCCAAGAGCAATTGGTTCCCGCTACTGGTGGAATTGGGACTCCGGCCCCAGCTGATCCCCAACCCAAGACAGACACAGTTAGTACAAACGCGGACTGTGTCCGCTTCCTCAGGAATTCAGAATGCATTAACTTTTGGACTTCATGAAGTTTGCGGCACAGAAGGATGCTAATATTGATCCCCTGAACACCCTATTCCTGGAATCAGACAAACGAGAGTCTACACTGCGTCAATATGATTCAGCAGTTAAGAAGCTAGCCACCTTTCTAAAAGACTCAAAGGTTCAGACAATGACTACGAATCTCGCAGTTACCTTTTTTAGAACCCTATTCAAAAAAGGCCTAGCAGCTAGTACTATTACTACAACCAAATCTGCCTTAAAGAAAATATTCCAATTTGGATTTAATATTGATCCGACAGATTCGTATTTCGCATCTATCCCCAGAGCTTGTGCTAGACTAAGACCAGTGAATAGACCTCAAACGGTCTCCTGGTTTTTAAATGACGTACTTAAACTAGCTTCAGACACTGTCAACGAATCATGCCCTTATATAACCCTTCTCAGGAAAACATTATTCTTAGTAAATCTGGCCTCAGGAGCCAGAATATCTGAGCTGTCACCCCTTTCTAGAGAACCAAATCACATTGATTTCCTCCCATCTGGAGAAGTTCTGATTTTACCAGATCGCAAATTTGGCTAAGAACTAGGATCCACAAAATAGATTGTCCCCTTTCCACAGGATCTATCTCTATGTCCAGTAAACACGCTGAGATCCTATCTAAACAGAACTTCCAAAAAGTCTTCAGGCCCTTTACTTATTTGAGAGAATGGTGGAACCATCTCCCTAAAAGCAATCAGGCAGCAAATTCTGTATTTTATCAAACAAGCCAATCCGGAATCAATTCCACATGTGCATGATATCAGAGCAGTAGCTACCTCAGTTAATTACTTTCATCTTAGGAATTTCGATGATCTTAAGAAATGTACGGGCTGGAAATCACCGACAGTATTTAAACGCCACTAGTACCTAAAATCCTTAGAGGCCCTTAAATACCCGGCAGTGGCAGCAGGGAACGTGGTTTCCCCTAACACAGCCTAGCCATGGTAAATAACTAGTCTTAACCCTCTTACGCCGAAGCCCTAAAAATCAAAACCTCTCCTGTATGCCGGCGCCGGTTTGGAGTGAGCGCGGAAGCGGAAAAAATAATTTTTTCAAAAAATCACAGCGCGCTTAGTGTTAAAAGATAAAGAGTTAATTTTTGGCTCATTTTTTTGTCATTGCCTGAAGTTTAGTATGCAATCATCAGAAATGAAAAATAAAGGGATTTTGACGTAGGAAAAATCTATTTCTGGGGGAAGACCTGTGTCGCCCTATGAAAAATGCCTGTTATTCATTTTTCCCAGTATAAATAGCTCTATCATATACCAGAGAAAAAAGCTAACATAGTTATGCTGAGGTTACTACCCCCAGCGCGATCACCCAAGGGTGTCGGTATAGTATAGGGGCGATGTGTTACCACAAACCACAGGGCTTCTGCCATTTAGAAGATTCCCTTCAAAATCCCTCTCTTTTGGTGGGAACCGTTACAACGGAATCTCACTACTCGTCCCGGCTCGCCACTACTACTACTACCGAAGCGCCATCTTGCATTCCTGATTAGATCTATAAACTTGGATTAGTCAGGGTGGGAAGAAATGTTAATAGGGCTAGGGTTCATAGGGCGACACAGGTCTTCCCCTAGAAATAGATTTTTCCTACGTCAAAATCCCTTTTCTGGTGTCGACCTGTGTCGCCCTATGAAAATATACCAGAGAATGCTACAAGTTTTTAGTGTAAAATTATATGTAAAACCAGGTTAATGACATTCAGAGTAAAAAATTATAAATAGTTTTACTATTTAATCTTAACTTACTATCTGTAAGAAATGATTTCTTAATATATTCTTAACCATAATAGTAATACTTATATAATACTTAAAATTGTACATAATATGAAGTTATTGGTCTTAATTATGTGTCATACAGACCAATCAAGGCAATACACTAATACTTAATAGCCATATATACATATTGTGCAATCTTATATACTAATTCGGTAACGGGATCGACAACAAACGTTTCGCCCGGTCCGGCAAACAAGGTATGGTGGAGAGTGTGAGCGAGTCATGCAGGTAGAAGGCTCATGCAGAGGGAGATAGTTAAAGGAGTAGTCTATTCAAAGGTTTCTAAGGAGAACCGTTAGTTTGTTCTTCAGGAACCACCATAGTACCAGCTGCCACTGCTAAAAAATTTTTGGGGCCTGTAAATTTTTGAGATAGTGGCGCTTAACACTGTTGGGGACTTCCAACCTGTGTACTTTTTTAGGTCTTCAGACTTTATATTTATAAAATAATTAGTTGATGTGGCAATTGCCCGGATATCATGGACATGTGGAAATGGATTTGGGTTTGGCTTGTTCAACAAAATAAAGAATCTGTTGCCTAATTCCTCTTGAAGTTATCGTGCCCTCTTTTTCTCTAATAAAAAGAGAGCCCGTTGTTATTTGAGATGTTCTGGTCATAAAGGTTTCAAGTGTATGAACAGGACATAATGATTCGTCTTCTAGAAGAGGAATAATTTCCCAAGGAGTCCACCTATTTTGTGGATCCTCATTTTTGTTAAAAATTGTCTATCTGGTGAAAGTAAAACTTTCCCAGATTGAAGGAATTTCACATGCCCTGGATTTCTAGAAAGTGCTGATAATTCAGATATTCTAGCATCCGAGGCTAGCGCTACAAAAAAGGGATTTTGACGTAGGAAAAATCTATTTCTGGGTGATTGGCTCGTGTCGCCCTATGAAATATCCTTAAGTTCATTATTTCTAGGTAAAATTAATCTAAAATTACCAGAGAAAAAATAAAATCAAGAAAATGTCAGTAAAACTGACTCGCTCACTCTATAAAAGAAGTGTCGGTATGGAAATAGGGGCGAGTGGGATCACTACCACGAGTCATTTACCATTTAGACCTTCCAACATAAAATCCCCACCAGAGAGAGCTGATACTAAAGGGTGATGCGGCCGCTACTACTACTACTACCGACGCCACGCGGACAGCAGCGCCCCTAGCGGTCATCCTTAATCTATTAATATCTTGTCCTGTAGGGTGGGTTTCATAGGGCGACACGAGCCAATCACCCAGAAATAGATTTTTCCTACGTCAAAATCCCTTTTCTGGGCTCAGCTCGTGTCGGCCTATGAAATAGTACCAGAGAAACAGACAAGATGGGAAAAAGGACAAATGAAACCCAATAGTAAAAAAGTAATATAATATAAGTGAATCAAGAACATTACAGTATACAAACAAAAGTACTTAAAGCTAACTTATACTAAACAATGGCATGGTAAAGAAAGCAATCAATATAAAGTACTTAAAATTAGCTTATACTAGACATGGTGATACATAATAGTGTAATGGCAAGAACAATATAGAATGATTCACTTAATTTAGATATTTACAAAATATACAAACTCATTGTGTTCTACCCTAGCATAAAAATAAGGGTAGAAAGACTGAAGTACATTATATGTACATAACGTGGATGTCCCTAGCAAAAAAATAAGGGGCATTCCACCAATATTGTTCTAGCGGCTAAGGCTAGAGTATCCCGAGTAGCATGGCAATAGGGTGAGGCATGTTGGACGAGGTAGGTAGAAAGGAGACCTGGATCTATACTACAACTACTGTGCAGTATCAGGAGAAACAATGTTTCCCGCTGCTACTGCTGAAAATTGTAAAGATTCCAAGGACTTCAGGTAATGACGTTTAAAGACTGTCGGTGATTTCCATCCAGTATACTTTTTAAGATCCTCAAAATTCATATGTTGGAAATAATTAATTGAGGTGGCTACTCCTCTGATATCATGTGCTTTTGGAAATGATTCAGGGTTGGCTTGTTTAATGAAGTAAAGGATCTGTTGTCTGATTCCTTTCACTGATAAAGTGCCACCTTTTTCTCTCATAAAGAGAGAACCTGAGGATCTAGAGGATGTATGAGATAGAAAGGCTCTTAAAGTTGATACTGGGCAAAGAGAAGGATCTTGCGGAAGTGGGATGACTTTCCAAGGAGCCCACCTTGCAAGGGGATCCTCATTTTTAGCTAAAAAGCTACGATCCGGAGAAAGTAGAACTTCTCCTGAGGGGAGAAATTCCACATAACCCGCATCTCTGGATAGAGCCGACAGTTCTGAAATTCTGGCTCCTGAAACCAGGCTTAACAAAAATAACGTCTTTCTAAGTAGCATTATGAATGTGCAAGACGAGTTGTCAGTATCTGAGGCTAGTTTGAGGACATCATTTAAGAACCATGAAACTGAAGTAGGCCTTTGAGAAGGTCTAAGTCTAGCACAGGCTTTGGGAATAGATGTAAAGTAAGATTCTGTTAAGTCTATTTGGAAACCCAACTGAAAGATTTTCTTCAAAGCCGATTTATTAGTAGTAATAGTGCTAGCTGCTAAGCCTTTTTCAAACAAGGACCTGAAAAAGGGATTTTGACGTAGGAAAAATCTATTTCTGGGTGATTGGCTCGTGTCGCCCTATGAAAGTATCCTTAAGTTCATTATTTCTAGGCAAAATTAATCTAAAATTACCAGAGAAAAAATAAAATCAAGAAAATGTCAGTAAAACTGACTCGCTCACTCTATAAAAGAAGTGTCGGTATGGAAATAGGGGCGAGTGGGATCACTACCACGAGTCATTTACCATTTAGACCTTCCAACATAAAATCCCCACCAGAGAGAGCTGATACTAAAGGGTGATGCGGCCGCTACTACTACTACTACCGACGCCACGCGGACAGCAGCGCCCCTAGCGGTCATCCTTAATCTATTAATATCTTGTCCTGTAGGGTGGGTTTCATAGGGCGACACGAGCCAATCACCCAGAAATAGATTTTTCCTACGTCAAAATCCCTTTTCTGGGCTCAGCTCGTGTCGGCCTATGAAAGAGTACCAGAGAAACAGACAAGATGGGAAAAAGGACAAATGAAACCCAATAGTAAAAAAGTAATATAATATAAGTGAATCAAGAACATTACAGTATACAAACAAAAGTACTTAAAGCTAACTTATACTAAACAATGGCATGGTAAAGAAAGCAATCAATATAAAGTACTTAAAATTAGCTTATACTAGACATGGTGATACATAATAGTGTAATGGCAAGAACAATATAGAATGATTCACTTAATTTAGATATTTACAAAATATACAAACTCATTGTGTTCTACCCTAGCATAAAAATAAGGGTAGAAAGACTGAAGTACATTATATGTACATAACGTGGATGTCCCTAGCAAAAAAATAAGGGGCATTCCACCAATATTGTTCTAGCGGCTAAGGCTAGAGTATCCCGAGTAGCATGGCAATAGGGTGAGGCATGTTGGACGAGGTAGGTAGAAAGGAGACCTGGATCTATACTACAACTACTGTGCAGTATCAGGAGAAACAATGTTTCCCGCTGCTACTGCTGAAAATTGTAAAGATTCCAAGGACTTCAGGTAATGACGTTTAAAGACTGTCGGTGATTTCCATCCAGTATACTTTTTAAGATCCTCAAAATTCATATGTTGGAAATAATTAATTGAGGTGGCTACTCCTCTGATATCATGTGCTTTTGGAAATGATTCAGGGTTGGCTTGTTTAATGAAGTAAAGGATCTGTTGTCTGATTCCTTTCACTGATAAAGTGCCACCTTTTTCTCTCATAAAGAGAGAACCTGAGGATCTAGAGGATGTATGAGATAGAAAGGCTCTTAAAGTTGATACTGGGCAAAGAGAAGGATCTTGCGGAAGTGGGATGACTTTCCAAGGAGCCCACCTTGCAAGAGGATCCTCATTTTTAGCCAAAAAATTACGATCCGGAGCAAGCAGAACTTCTCCTGAAGGGAGGAATTCCACATGACCCGCATCTCTGGATAGAGCCGACAGTTCTGAAATTCTAGCTCCTGAAGCTAGGCTTAATAAGAATAACGTCTTTCTAAGAAGCATTATGAATGTACAAGACAAACGTGTTGTCAGTATCTGAGGCTAGTTTGAGGACATCATTTAAGAACCATGAGACTGCAGTAGGCCTTTGAGAAGGTCTAAGTCTAGCACAGGCTTTAGGAATAGACGTTAAAGTAAGATTCTGTTAGGTCTATCTGGAAACCCAACTGAAAGATCTTCCTCAAAGCCGATTTATGAGTAGTAATAGTGCTAGCTGCTAAAACCTTTTTCAAACAAGGATCTGAAAAAGGATATAGCTAAGTTAACTGTCATGGTTGTAGTGTTTGATTCTTTCAGGAAGGATGCTAATTTTTTAACAGCTGAGTCATATTGTCTAATAGTTGACTCTCTCTTATCTGATTCTAGGAAGAGGATGTTTTGTGGATCAATGTTAGCATCTTTGTTAGCCGCAAACTTCATGAAGTCCACAAAGTTAGGGTCTGAAGAATTCCTGAGGAAGCGAACACAGTCCTCATTTGTACTGATTGCGACAGCTTGGGATTGGGAATCCGTTGAGGTCGGAGACCCAATTCCAGAAGCAGAGGATACCAGTTGCTCTTGGGCCAGTCTGGAGCAATCAGAGCTACTAGTCCCTTGAAAGTCCTCAGCTTGCTCAAGACTTTCAAAAGAAGATTCACTGAGGAAAGACATAAATTTTTCTCCACTGATTCCAATCTAACGACAGGGCGTCCGTGGCATAAGCCAGAGGGTCCAGGTTGGGGGCCACATAGCAAGGGAGCTTGTGGTTCGCTTGTGAGGCGAAGAGATCCACTTGGAGACCTGGGACTCTCCGGCATATCCACTGGAATGACCCGTCGTCGAGGGACCATTCTGATTCCAGAGGGACCGACCGGGACAAAGCGTCTGCTATCACATTTCTTACCCCCGCCAGGTGAGTGGCGGACAGATGCCATTTGTGTTTGTCTGCTAGTGCAAAGATGGCTATCATGACATGGTTCACATGTTTGGATTTGGACCCTCCTCTGTTGATGCAATGAACTACCACTGCACTGTCCAAAACCAGTCTTAGATGAGACTTTTTCGGGGGAAGGAGTCTCTTCAGGGTAAGAAATACTGCCATTGCTTCCAAGACGTTTTGTGAAGCTGGCGGAACTGAACTGACCAAGTCCCCTGAACTTGCTTGAATTGAGAATATCCCCCCCACCCGGACAGGGAGGCATCTGTGTGAATGGTTAACACTGGAAGGGGATATTGAAGGGGTACTAGTTTGGCCAGGTTCTTCACTTTTGTCCATGGACGGAGCTGATTGCGAAGGATCTGTGGAATTACTGACAACTTGTCTCGAGATTTGGCGTTTGCTCTCGATCGCCAAACTCGGTTTATATCTTTCAGCCTTGCTTTCAGGAGAATGTCTGTCACTGAGGCAAACTGAAGAGAACCTAGGATTCTTTCCTGGTTTCTCCTTGATGTTTGTTTGCATTTGAGAAATTGTTTCACAGACTTGGCTATTTCTTTCCTTTTGGCCACCGGAATTGACAGATTGTGGGAAGACAAATCCCATTGGATTCCTAGCCACTGAAAACGAGACTCTGGAGTAAGTCTGGATTTCGTCTTGTTTATCTGGAACCCCAGATGTTCCAGAAATTGAACTACCTTTTTTGTGGCTTTGAGACATTCCTCGACGGTTGGTGCCCAGATCAACCAATCGTCGAGGTATGCTGCTACCATTATCCCTTGAGTTCTCAATTGTTGAACTACCACTTCTGCTATTTTCGTGAATACCCTGGGGGCTATATTCAGACCGAAGGGCATCACTTTGAATGAGAACGTCTGATTTCCTAGTTTGAAGCCTAGAATGGGCGGAAGTGTCTTGGGGGGCTATAGGGATATGATAGTATGCGTCTGTAAGATCGATGGAGCATGTGACGGCCCCACGGGGAAGTAAGGTCCTTACTTGCGAGATGGTAAGCATTTTGAACTTGTCGCAACGAATGAAAGAGTTTAGCTTTGACAAGTCTAAGATTACCCTTCTTTTTGTTGAGCCTTTCTTTGGCACGCTGAATAAGCGACCTTGAAATTTTAGATGCTTGACTCTCGCAATAGCTCCTTTCTGAAGGAGTTCCTCCGTGTAATCTGTCAATTCCTTTGATGGTTCCTGATAAAATGATTTGATTGGAGGAGGATCTTTGATCCAACTCCAACCCAATCCCTTGGACACGATGCTCTGTGCCCATTTGCTGAACCCCCACCTGTGACGGAAGAGGAACAGCCTCCCTCCTACCTGGGGAGCCTCACTGTTGTTGGGCGGGTTGACCTCCGCGGCCTCCTCTGAATTGCCTTCCCCTTGCCGCTCTCCCTGTGCCACGCTGGCGAAAGTGGCCTCTCGCCCTGCTACCTCTCGAAAGCCTATTAAAGGCTGGGTAAGCTTGACCTTCATACATAGAGTTGAAGGCCGGCGAGGACTGCGTAGGAGGTTGAGGGTTGCGATTGAGGGGACAACAGGAGGATGGGTTGGGCCTGTTTCGAAGTCGATGGTTGTCCCTGTTGGGTAACTGGGACGGCCTGAACGAACTGCTGTTGCTGCTGATGTTTCTGGTAAGGCTGGAACCTTCTACCAGACTTCTTGAGTTTCTTACCAGCAGCAGGGGCGGATTCTTGCTTCCTCTTAGAAGAGATGCCCCACCAACCTAGCCCTAAGGCTCTGGTTGAGCCATAGCAGCCCCACCTCGTGGTGCACCTCATTCACAGCGGACTCTGGGAAGAGGTCCGCCCCCCACATGCTGGAAGCCAGGAGTCTATTAGGTTCGTGCCTAATAGTGCACTCCTGCAGAACATGCTTTCGGCAGTTCCTCCTAGCTTGGAAGAAGTCGAAAGCATCCGTCTGAACTGTTTGAAGCTGAGACTTGGCCAGAATCTTGAATAGCGGTTCTGTGCCATACGATAGTGCCGCCATTTCAGTGATAATCAGTGAGTTGAGGGACCTCCCAAACCTAGTTCGAGCATCGAACTCTGCCTGAATCAAAGTATCAGGCAGCCTTGGAAGCTTTTCGCCAAACTGGTCCATTGCGCAGTCTGGTTTAAGCTTACCAATCGTGAATGTGGCAGGCAAGTTCTCCCACAATTCTCCAAAGGCTGGAAAGAGTGGAGAAGTAGAATCAGCTTCCCTCAGCTGTGGCATGGGCTCATCCTTGAGGACTGCCTGAAGAGTTGCTTCCACTATTTTGGTAGCGAACGGAAGAGAAGCCTCCTCCTCCGTCGCAAAAATAGTGAAAGGACTCTTGAAAGCCTGGAGCTTAGTGTTGGTACACTCCCAGTCCTCCAGGCAGTGAACCCATTCCCGCTGTGCGTGCTCTCTACTATATAGCACGTTTTCTCGGGAAATCTTGTCCTCCCTAGTGAGGGCCGCCACTGTCAGCCTAGCATATCCAATGAAAGGCTGAGTTAATCCCGGAGGATAAAACTCGAAGTACTCAATCCTTCGAGTTCCACACTCCGGGACAGAGATCATACCGTCCTTGAATGGAGCGTAAGCGGCCACTCTCCATGGATTATCCATGGAGAAGGCTGGTAGCGACTCATATGGAGGTAGCTGGAGAATGCCAGTACCTGCTACTGGGGAGATTGGTTGAGGAGCCTGAGACAGCCCAGCTACTCGGTCCTCATTCTCTCTAACTCTGTTAGAGAGATCTTGAATGGACTGGCCCGACTGACTGAGGGTGTTTGACAGTTGTGCAAACATCTGTTCAAACCTGGTTCCAAGGGCGGAGACCTGCGAGCCGACCATCTCTCCCACCTGTTGCATCACCACTGCTGAAAAGGCAGTGGGATCAAAGGAGCTCGGTCCCGCTACTCCAACCGGCGTTGCCGGAGTGGATGCGGTGGAGGCCGGAGAAGGCATTGGCTCGACTGGAGCGCGAGCCTTCTCCTTAGAAGCCTTGCTTCTAGAGCTCTTGGAGTACGAAGAGCTCGGCTTAGCCTTCACCGCGTCAGCATAGGAAGTCGAAGACTTCTTTGCTGAAGAAGACGACGACGACTTCTTAGAAGTCGTCTTGTGGAGGGTCTTCTGTTCTCTCTGTCCCTTCACCTTTGGGGGTACAGAGAGAGCGGGAGAGCGGGCAGGGATCTCAGATCCCGTAAAGCCTTGAAAGAAGCAGTAGAAGGGACAGGAGAAGATCCAGGAGCGCCCAAGGAAAGACCTTGGGCGCACCCGACACACCTACCTCAACCAACAAATCCTCCGCCCCTACCGCCATAGGTTCGATGTTCAGGTCCAAAGTTGCGACGTCTGGGACCGGCTCCTGCGTGGCCGCGGACCCGAACGACTGCTGCACCTCTTGCTGTATGGAAGCGATGAGAGGGGCTGCCGAGATAGGATCAACGTAGCCTGTTGATTTGCCGCCGGGGAAGATCTGAACGGCCAGCTTCTTATCTAAGATGTACGGCTGGCCCTTGGCGGCGTTCTTCCCGAAGCCGCCCACCCAAGCCTTCAGGGTTGCTAGGGCGACTTCCTTCACGGCGGCAGCCTGAAAGAGAAGGCGAAATGAAGCTTCTAGTGGCGGGGACGGGGTTTAACAAGCTTATGACTAAGTGTTATTAGTAATACGATAAAGAAGTCTAAAATCGACTTACCCCCCCCACCAGCTGACTGACAAGGTCATAGCAAATGGTGCAGGCTTCTGGGTGCCAGACGATCATAGAGTTGTGGGTCGTGGCACACGGGGCGTGAGTCCTGCACTCATCGTGGGCGCAGGGGTCGTACAGCGTCGCGTTACACCCCAGGACCTGACAGTTGGTAGCCTGTAAGTGGAAAGATACATAAGTATCAGGAGAACACTTACAGCCTAACAATTGCTCCGCTGCATGCCGGAGCGTGAAGTTAGATTAAACCAGAGCCCCGCCATAATACGTGTGGTAACTAGGCGGTTGGAGTTGTCTATGGCTACGCCGGAGACAAGAGAGAATATCCAACCAGGTGTGGTGGTGAGCCATGAAACCACGACGGAGAACGATGGAGATGGTATACACACAGTTAGATAATACTAAAATTCACCGTAAAATTAGGGTATATCCTTATATTATAACGAAATATATATAAATCTTTTCCCCGTCTACTAGAAGAGTGCCCGGGTAAGAAGCAAGCTCTCCTCCGGTAGCGGGAAAAAAGGCAGGATATAGTAGGCAAGCAACAGACCACTAGTAGTGACCACCCCGCCCGCTGGCGGAGCCAGGCGAACTATAACCAAAGGGGCCCCGGCTGCAGCGGAGGCTCCGTTCGTTACAGTAGGGGGAAAGGTGGGACTGAGCAATGGGGGGGGGGTTCCCGGCGTAACGCGGCGGGAGAGAGAGAGGGGGGGGTGGCCTACTCCTCCCCGTCTCAACAACTACCCGCTCGGTGACCCAGTACCCGAGACAAGTGGTCACCCTATACCCCAGCTGGGAGGGAGCTCCTGGCCTCCTCAGAGAAAGAGGGAAAAAGGCTACTGTGGTGTCATGGTAACCAAGGAGTCCCCCAGACCCCTCCCTATACCTGGTAGGGAGGGAAGGGGAAGGGTAAGTTGCCATGGAACACATAACCGCAAGTGGCCTAAGCCGCGATAGCAACACAACCGTGGAAGGGCCACGTGAACCAGACTGTACCAACACACGGGACATGCACCTAGGCTAGCCTAACACCCTAAATAAAACTAAAAATACATCGTAAAAGAGGGAAAAGACACTTTTAGCAAAAGAAAAAGAAGCCCAGGAGGAGGCAAACTGTTCCGAGGAACAGTTGACTACTCGGAGCCAGCGATAGCCGATGAAGAGCAAGAGCCGGGATGCTGGGCCAGAAACACAGAATAGCCCTAAATACCAAACTAAGAGAAATGGTAAAAGGGCTGTCCTAGCTATAAAAACGATGTAATAAACGATGAACGTGATATAGAAAGCCCATAAGTATTAAGAAGTCCCAGTATGGAAGACCGGGAATTTTAACTTAACATGAGGCGGCATATGGCGCCGCCACGAGTCAACCGGGAGACCGTATATGACCTATTAGAAGGAAAATACTGGTCCCTGGAAGACTAAAATACGGTAAAATACTACTTATGAGGCACTTAACTTAGCCGATGCGATGGCAGCACGTTCCATGGTGAATAAGGAGATAAATCCAAAGATAACACAGCACGAAAGAAAAAAGCGTACAACGTGTACCGTCTAATAATTAAGGATGACCGCTAGGGGCGCTGCTGTCCGTGGCGTCAGTAGTAGTAGTAGTAGCGGCCGCATCACCCGTTAGTATCAGCTCTCTCTGGTGGGGATTTTAGATTGGAAGGTCTAAATGGTGAATGACTCGTGGTAGTGATCCCACTCGCCCCTATTCTCATACCGACACTTCTTTTATAGAGTGAGCGAGTCAGTTTTACTGACATTTTCTTAATTTTGTTTTTCTCTGGTAATTTTAATTAATTTTGCCTAGAAAGAATGATATTAAGGATACTTTCATAGGCCGACACGAGCTGAGCCCAGAAAAGGATATAGCTAAGTTAACTGTCATGGTCGTAGTGTTTGATTCTTTCAGGAAGGATGCTAATTTTTTAACAGCTGAGTCATATTGTCTAATAGTTGACTCTCTTTTATCTGATTCCAGAAGATCTGATTCCAGGAAGAGGATGTTTTGTGGATCAATGTTAGCATCTTTTTAGCCGCAAAACTTCATGAAGTCCATAAAGTTAGGGTCTGAAGAATTCCTGAGGAAGCGAACACAGTCCTCATTTGTACTGATTGCGACAGCTTGGGATTGGGAATCCGTTGAGGTCGGAGACCCAATTCCAGAAGCAGAGGATACCAGTTGCTTTTTGGCCAGTCTGGAGCAATCAGAGCTACTAGTCCCTTGAAAGTTCTCAGCTTGCTCAAGACTTTCAAAAGAAGATTCACTGGAGGAAATACATAGATTTTCCTCCATTGATTCCAGTCTAACGACAGGGCGTCCGTGGCATAGGCCAGAGGGTCCAGGTTGGGGGCCACATAGCAAGGGAGCTTGTGGTTCGCTTGTGAGGCGAAGAGATCTACTTGGAGACCTGGGACTCTCCGGCATATCCACTGGAATGACCTGTCGTCTAGGGACCATTCTGACTCCAGAGGGACTGACCGGGACAGAGCGTCTGCTATCACATTTCTTACCCCTGCCAGGTGAGTGGCAGACAGATGCCATCTGTGCTTGTCTGCTAGAGCAAAGATGGCTATCATGACATGATTCACATGTTTGGATTTGGACCCTCCTCTGTTGATGCAATGTACTACCACTGCACTGTCCAAAACTAGTCTTAGATGGGACTTCTTCGGGGGAAGGAGTCTCTTCAGGGTAAGAAATACTGCCATTGCTTCCAGAACGTTTATGTGGAGCTGGCGGAACTGAACTGACCAAGTCCCCTGAACTTGCTTGAATTGTGAATATCCCCCCCAACCGGACAGGGAGGCATCTGTGTGAATGGTTAACACTGGAAGGGGATATTGAAGGGGTACCAATTTGGCAAGATTCTTCACTTTTGTCCATGGACGGAGTTGATTGCGAAGGATCTGTGGAATTACTGACAACTTGTCCCGAGATTTGACGTTTGCTCTCGATCGCCAAACTCGATTTATATCTTTCAGCCTTGCTTTCAGGAGGATGTCTGTCACTGAGGCAAACTGAAGAGAACCTAGGATTCTTTCCTGGTTTCTCCTTGATGTTTGTTTGCATTTGAGAAATTGTTTCACAGACTTGGCTATTTCTTTTCTTTTGACCACTGGAATTGACAGATTGTGGGAAGACAAATCCCATTGGATTCCCAGCCACTGAAAACGAGACTCCGGGGTGAGTCTGGATTTCGTTTTGTTTATCTGGAACCCCAGATGTTCCAGAAATTGTACTACCTTCTTCGTGGCTTTGAGACATTCCTCAACCGTTGGTGCCCAGATCAACCAATCGTCGAGGTATGCTGCTACCATTATCCCTTGAGTTCTCAACTGTTGTGAACTAAACCACTTCTGCTATTTTCGTGAATACCCTGGGGGCTACATTCAGACCGAAGGGCATCACTTTGAATGAGAACTTTTGATTTCCTAGTTTGAAGCCTAGGAATGGACGGAAGTGTCTGGCTATAGGGATATGATAGTATGCGTCTGTAAGATTGATAGAGGTTGTGACGGCCCCACGGGGAAGTAAGGTCCGTACCTGCGAGATGGTGAGCATTTTGAACTTGTCGCAACGAATGAAAGAGTTTAGCTTTGACAAGTCTAAGATTACCCTTCTTTTTGTTAAGCCTTTCTTTGGCACGCTGAATAAGCGACCTTGAAATTTTAGATGCTTGACTCTCGCAATAGCTCCTTTCTGAAGGAGTTCCTCCGCATAATCTGTCAACTCCTTTGATGGTACTTGATAGAATGATTTGATTGGAGGAGGATCTTTGATCCAACTCCAACCCAATCCTTTGGACACGATGCTCTGTGCCCATTTGCTGAACCCCCACCTGTGACGGAAGAGGAACAGCCTCCCTCCTACCTGGGGAGCCTCACTGTTGTTGAGCGGGTTGACCTCCGCGCCCTCCTCTGAAGTGCTTGCCTCTTGCAGCTCTTCCTGTGCCACGCTGGCGAAAGTGACCTCTCGCTCTGCTCCCCCTAGAGAACCTGTTGAAGGTTGGGTAGGCCTGGCTTTCATACATCGAGTTGAAGGCCGGCGAGACTGCGTAAGAGGTCGAAGGTTGGCTTTGAGGAGACAACAGGAGAATGGGCTGTGTCTGCTTTGAGGTTGACGGCTGTCCCTGTTGTGTAACTGGGACGGCCTGAACGAAATGTTGTTGCTGCTGTTGTTTTTGATAGGGTTGGAATCTCCCACCCGTTTTCTTTAACTTCTTACCAGCAGCAGGGGCGGTCTCTTGTTTCCTCTTGGAAGAGATGCCCCATCTGGCTCTAAGGCTCTGGTTAAGCCGAGCAGCCTCGTGGTGCACCTCATTCACAGAGGCCTCTGGGAAGAGGTCCGCACCCCACATGCTGGAAGCTAAGAGTCTATTAGGCTCATGCCTGATAGTTGCCTCCTGCAAGACATGCTTTCGGCAGTTCCTCCTGGCTAAGAAGAAGTCAAAAGCATCGGCTTGAACCGTCTGGAGCTGGGATTTAGCCAGTATCTTGAACAGCGGTTCTGTAGCATAGGACAGTGCAGCCATCTCCGTAATGATAAGGGAGTTAAGAGACCTCCTAAATCTTGTACGGGCATCGAACTCTGCCTGGATAAGGCTATCAGGCAGTCTCGGGAGCTTCTCGCCAAACTGATCCATCGCGCAGTCTGGCTTCAGCTTACCTACTGAGAAAGTGGCAGGTAGGTTCTCCCACAATTCTCCGAAGGACGGGAAGAGCGGAGATGTAGATTCCGCCTCCCTCAACTGTGGCATGGGCTCGTCTTTGAGGACTGCCTGAAGAGTCGCTTCTACTGCCTTAGTAGCGAACGGAAGAGAAGCCTCCTCCTCCGTGGCGAAGATAGTAAAGGGGCTCTTGAATGCCTGGAGTTTGGTGTTGGTACAGTCCCAATCCTCCAGGCAGTGAACCCATTCCCTCTGTACATGATCCCTACTATATAGCACAGTCTCTCGGGAGATCTTATCCTCTCTATTGAGAGCAGTTACGGTCAGCCTAGCATACCCTATGAAAGGCTGAGTCAGTCCGGGAGGGTAGAACTCGAAGTCCTCAATCCTTCGAGTTCCACACTCCGGAGCATGTAAGTTAGATTAAACTAGAGCCCCGCCATAATACGTGTGGTTAGCTAGGCGGTTGGTGGAGGTCTGAGGCTTACGCCGGAGACAGGAAAAAGATTCCAACCAGGAGTGGTGAGGAGCCATGAAACCACGACGGAGATAGTACATTAAAATAAATTAAAAACTAAAAGTCATCGTATCAGTAAGGGTATATCCGTATAGAAGGAGGTATAATACTTTCCGTCTACTAGAGGAGTGCCCGGGTAAGGAGCGAGCTCTCCTCCGGTAGCGAAAAACAGGATATAGTAGGCAAGCAACAGACCACTAGTAATTTCCCAACCCGCCCACTGGCGGAGCCAGGCGGACCTATAACCGAAGGGGCTCCCGGCTTCAGCGGAGGCTCCGTCCGTTAAGGTAGGGGAAGGGTGGGACTGAGGAAATGGGGGGGGTGGCCTACCCCCCCGTCGCTACTACTACCCGCTCGGTAACCTGGTACGGAACTCCTGGCCTCCTCGGAGGGAGAGGGAGGTAGGCTACGGTGGTTGTCGTGACAACCAAGGAGATCCACCAGACCCCTCCCTATCACATGGTATGGAGGGAAGGGGAAGGGTAAGGTGCAAAGGGACACGTGATCGTAGGTGGCCTAAGCCACGATAGCAACACAACCACAGAGGGGCCACGTGAACCAGCCTGTACCAACACATGGCACAAAGCACCTAGGCTAGCCTAACACCCTAAATAACACTGATAATACATCGTAAAAGAAAGAAGAGACACTTTTAGTAAAAGAAAAAGAAGCCCAGGAGGAGGCGAACTGATCCGAAGAACAGTCGACTACTCGGAGCCAGCAGTAGCCGATGAAGAGCAAGAGCTGGGATGCTGGGCCGGAAAAACACAGTATAGCCCTAAATACCAAACTAAGAGAAAAATGGTAGAAGGGCTGTGTCCTAGCTATAAAATCGATGTAATAAAACGATGAACGTAAATATAAAAAGCCCATAAGCATAAGATGTCCCAGTATGGGAGAACGGGAAATCTTAAAAACACGAGGCGGCACACGGCCGCCACGAGTCAACCGGGAGACCGTATATGACCTATAAAAAGGAAAATACTGGTCCCTGGAAGACTGGAATACCAAGAAATACTACTTATGAGGCACTTAACTTAGCCGAAGCAATTGCAGCACGTTCCATCGTAATGGGTGATAATAATCCAGCGAAAAACAACACAAGGGAAAAAGAGCACCTAGCGCTGTAGAGCTAAAGATTAAGGATGACCGCTAGGGGCGCTGCTGTCCGTGTGGCGTCGGTAGTAGTAGTAGTAGCGGCCGCATCACCCTTTAGTATCAGCTCTCTCTGGTGGGGATTTTATGTTGGAAGGTCTAAATGGTAAATGACTCGTGGTAGTGATCCCACTCGCCCCTATTTCCATACCGACACTTCTTTTATAGAGTGAGCGAGTCAGTTTTACTGACATTTTCTTGATTTTATTTTTTCTCTGGTAATTTTAGATTAATTTTACCTAGAAATAATGAACTTAAGGATATTTCATAGGCCGACACGAGCTGAGCCCAGAAAACAATGTTTTTCTTAATAGTGCTGGATAAGAACAATTATTGAAACCTATTTGAAAAATCTTTCTTAGGGCAGATTTAATTGTGGTAATAGTACTGGCAGCTAGGCCTTTCTCATGTAATGATCTAAAGAAAGAAATGGTAAGATTAGTATCCATCTCTTGTACATTTATATCATTTAAAAACAGCTAGTTTCTTAACTGCGGAGTCATACTGTCTAATTGTAGAATCTCTCTCATCCGATTCTACAAATAGAATGTTTAACGGATATATTTTCGCTTCCTTTTGTGCCGCGAACTTCATGAAGTCCATAAGTTAGGGCATTCAGAATTCTTGAGGAAGCTGACACAGTTTGCGTTTGTACTGTTTGTGTTAATTTCGGGGATGGAATCTTCTGGGGTTTGAGTTTCATCTCCATGATAAGTGGATACCAATTGCTCTTCGGCCAATTGGGTGTCACTAGTGCCAACTGGCTTCTGAATAATCATAGCTTGTGAAGCACCTTCAAGAGGAGGTTCACTGGTGGAAAGAGATATATTCTTTCCTATTTGTTCCAATCTAAAGACATTGCATCCATCGATCGCGAAGGCATTGTTGTCTATATTGAGAGCTACATAGCAGGCTAGTTGCTGACAGATGCCAGTGGTTCATTTCCGCTAATAGGAATATTGCTATCATTACATGATTTATTTTGTTTGATTTGGATCCTCTTCTGTTTATGCAATGGACGACTGTAGAGCTGTCCGATACGATTTGGATGTGGATCTTCTTGGACGGTTGTAATTTTCTCAATGTCAGGAACACTGCCAATCGCTTCCAATACATTTATGTGGAATTGACTGAATGTTTGTGACCATGTCCCTTGAACTTTCTTGAGGGGTGAATATCCCCGCCAGCCGCTCAGGGATGCATCTGTGTGGATGATCAGAGATGGGGGAGGAAATTGTAGCGGAACTGATTGGATAGGTTCCGTTGTTTCGTCCATGGAATAAGTCTTTTTCAGAATATCTGGAATTCTTGAAACTTTGTTTCTGAATTTGAGATTTTTGCTCTTGATCTCCAAACCTGATTACTATCTTTTAATCTGGTTTTTAGTAGAACATCTGTCACTGATGCAAATTGAAGGGAGCCTAGGATTCTCTCCTGTTCCCTTCGAGATGACCGTCGTTTTCCAACAAAGCGTTTTGTAGCTTTTACTATCTCTTTGACCTTTTGGACGGTAGAGATAGCCTGTGTTTCTTCAGGTCCCACTGAATTCCTAACCATTGGAACTGGGATTGTGGAGTCAGTCTGGACTTTGCCATATTCACCTGGAAGCCTAGAAAATTTTTGAAATTCCAGTACTTTGGATGTTGACCTTCGACATTCTGCTTCGTTGTTTGTCCAAATTAACCAATCGTCCAGGTAGGCTACTAAAAGTATTCCTTTCTTCCTCAATTCCTGAACTACTGTCTCCCCTAATTTCATGAATACCCTGCGTGCTATATTGAGTCCGAAGGCTTTCTTGCCTAGCTTGAATCCTAGGTATGGAGAGAAGTTTCTGATTATTGGAATGCGATAGTAAGTGTCTGTAAGATCTATAGAGGTGGTGACGGCCCACGGGGAAGTAAGGTCCGTACCTGTGAGATTGTCAGCATATGGAACTTGTCGCAGTGAATGTAGGAATTCAGCCGAGACAAGTCCAGGATTACCAGTCTTTTGTTCGAGTCCTTCTTTGGGACACTAAACAATCGTTCTTGGAATCTTATGCTCTTCACCCTCTTATGGCACGTTTCTAAAGAAGATTCTTTGTATATTCTAAGAGGTCCTCTGTTGGTTTTTGAAAGAAGTTGACTGGAGGGGGAGGGCCCTTCTCCCACTTCCAGCCTAGACCTTTTGATATTAAACTGTGGGTCCATGGACTGAAGGTCCATCGACCTTTGAACAAGTACAGTCTCTCCCCTACCTGGGAGATTTTATTGGTTGGAATCTGGTCTAGTTACTCTACCTCCTAGGAATCCTCTACCCTTGACTCCACCTCGCAGTCTGGAGCCTCTTCTGGCTCGACTACTCCCAGCATGTCTGCTATATGTACGAAAGGTACCTCTTGCAGGATTATATGCTGGGGAAGCCACAACTTGCGATGAAGTCGAAGGTTGAGGTTCCGAGAATGGCTGAACCAATACATATTGTTGTGGTGGTGTTACCTTTGAGGTGGACGGCACTGCCTGCATATATCCATGAGGACGGGCCGTCTGGTAAGGGTTATACCTTCTCGCCTTCTTTTTAGGTGCTTGTTGATGAGGAGACACATCAAAATGGCGTTTCGTAGGAAGACCCCACCTCACTCTCAGACTTTGGTTAACCCTAGCTGCTTCGTGCAATATGGAATTTATCTCCTCTTTGGGGAAGAGGTTTTCTCCCCAAATGGATGATCTAATGAGCTTATTGGGTTCATGTTTGACTGTAGCTTCAGCCACTTGCAAACTCAGTCAGGTCTGATTGAAGAGTCTGTAAAAGACTTTTCGTTAAGACCTGAAGGACTGGTTCGTCTTCGTATGTTGTGGCTAGCAACTCCGCCGAGGTGACGGAGTTGATAGTCCTGGCTAACTTTGTCCTTGCCTCAAATTCACCCTTGATCAAATGTCCGGGGAGTTTGGGCAGTCGTTCGGAGAACAAGTCCGAAGCACAATCCGGTTCTAGTTTACCAGTCGTGAACGTAACCGGAGCATTTACCCAAATGTCTGCTCCTGAGGGCAAGAGCAAAGATGTTGGCTCTGTTTCCTTCAGGGCTGGGACTGTTTTGTCATTATAGATTGCTTGCAATGACAACTCCGCCACCTTGGTTGTACATGGTGACGGAAGACCATCTGGGGTAACAAACATTGTATACTTTCCCTTGTGTGGTGTCAATTTGGTATTGACACAATTCAGTTCTGTTAGGAAACGGACCCAGACAGCTTGGGCCTGTTCCCTGGGAAAGATTACTGTTTCCTTTGGTATTTTGTCTATTCTGACTAGCGCATGTTGTGCTAGTCTGACAAAACCCGGGAACGGAAACTTCATACCGGCTGGGAATAGCTCGTAGTCCTCTATTGGTCTTGTTCCACACCCTTCTATAGTCAATCTTCCTTCTACGAAGGGAGCATTTAAGGCCAACCTCCAAGGGTTTTCCTTATCAAAGGGGGGAAGCTTTGAAGTATCCGGAACCATCATTGATACAGCTGGTGTTCCGGATCTAAAGAGGCTTGAGAGCATCTCCTCAATGGGCTTGATTCTCTCAGTCAATGACGAGAGAGCCTGGTTTGAGATGTTCGGTGTTGATCTGAGGTGTGCATCTATCCTCTGATCTACTACTCCACTAATCCTAGCTAGCAGCTGGTTAGTGAAGGATTCAGGGTCGAAGAACTGTTCCGCCGCCCTTGGGACTGACCCTGTACCTTCGGTAGGGGAAGGATTTGTGGCAGCAGGCTGAATGACAGATGATGTCGACGGTTGTGACACCGAAGACGACTCATTCGCCGCTGGCGGAACAGAGTTGCTTTTCTTTTTTAAAGTCTTCTTGACTTTAGGAATAACCGACGGCATTCCTTGTTCTTTAGTGGGTTTCGAAAAACCCTTAAAGGATGAAGTTGAAGACAGGGAAGGAGAAGGAGAAGGATGGGAACTCGCCCCACTTACCTCCCCACCTACCTGGTCCTCCGTGACCATCGGGTCGACGTTGAGGTCGATCGCCGCCACTTCCTCCGTAAAGTCCTGCTTCTCCCCTAAAGCGGCCGTCGTCTCAATGCGGATAGCTTCAATGAGGGGTCCGGCAACGTCCCTGGGCACCGCAGTTGTGAAGGTGGCGCCTGGAAAGATCTTCTTGCAAAGGCCAGCATCCAAAACATGGGGCCGGCCTTTTGGTGCGTATCTGCCGAACCCCGCCACCCACTTGCGTAGGGACGCCTTCGCGCCGTGGACGATCGACTTGTCCGCCTGTAAGGCAATCTTTGTTTTAGTGGCGGACCAGAACAGTATACAAATTTCCTTACTATATTCTCAGTATATAAGATAATTCTGTAACATCCTTACTATATTCTCAGTATATAAGATAATTCTGTAACATCAACAACAAAACAAGCTCGTAACAGACGGTACAAGCATCCGGGTGCCAGGCCACGTAGTCATCCAAGGCTACTGCACAATTGGAGTGCGAACGACATACTACGTGGCCATAGTCGTTGCCTAGAGACGCGTGGCATCCCTCAGCTTGGCAACGGACCACCTGTAATGCGAAATACTCAATGAGTAATCTTCCTTTTGATGGTTTATTGTTAGACCATCGACGAAATATTTCGTGGCCGAAATATTTCGTGGCCGAAATATTTAGTTTTAGAGATACAGGACAGGTATTTTCTAGAAAAATCATGCATTTTATTTATTGGCGAAGTATTTCGTTGCCGAATTTCGGCGTACCGAACTATTCCGTTGTCGACTGAATAGTAATTATTAATAATCAGATCATAAAACTCGTATGTTTTGTAAGCGGAATATTTCGTTCCCGAAATATTCCGTGTCGACGTATATGCCTTAATTTTTCCAGATATTCTTAACTAGATTGTCTAGAAATACTTCGTTGCCGAAGTATTCCGGTATCGACTATCTTATAATATTAGCTTAGTCTAATAATGCTTATATTAAATATATGCTTCTCTAGGTTGTCGGGGAAATACTTCGTTGCCGAAGTATTCCATTATTGAGTTATTACTAAGTAGTTGACTACTAAATAATAATGCTTATATTAAATATATGCTTATCTAGGTTGTCGGGGAAATACTTCGTTGTCGAAGTATTCCATTATCGACTTATCACTAAGTAGCTCACTACTAAATAATAAAGCTTATACATATACACTTCATTAGGTTGTCGGCGAAGTACTTCGTTGCCGAAGTAATTCGGTACCGACCTATGTAATAAGGCTAATAAGTTTTCAAGTATAATAATATAGACTGAAAATTCCTTTCAGAGGCATGTTTATGCCGAAACTCCGAACTTCGCCGATGTCGGAGAAAAGACGTGGCGAACCACTGTAATTGCCAAAGTTAGGAATTGTTCAGTCTGAATTCCAGCAATGCCGAACTTCGAGTACTATCATATTCTACCCTGCCTCCAATCACAGTGATTAGAAGTAGTCTCTGTTCGCCGAGGCTCCAGAGATCATATAGTAGAGATATTATCGAAATATCTTTTATTCAATCTCTGAGATTAGAGGTTTGCAAGCAATAGCTTATGTTGTTTGGCTCTACCCCTGATCTAAAGTAGATCCACTTTTAGGCTAAATAGCCTACTTTCACTGACTGGCCGTGGCTCGTCGCGATCGAAAGTGGTCCAACCCGGTCAGGAGGTTATCCAGGTAGGCCAAGCACACAATATATACTATTACTTTGGGTATTTATTGATCTAAATACAACAATATATCACAAAATGCATAGAAATTATCTCTTAATATCTAGTACTAATCTACTTATCCGACATTATCACTTAAATTCCCATTCGTAAATGGGCAATTTCCCTGATCGTATTAGTAAAGTCATTTATAGACCTAACTTACAATAACGAGAAAAAATAGATTTAAGGTTACTAGGCTTAATAATTTAAGCTAACTAGAGATAATGAATCATGTATCCGTTAAGGATCAAATATGGTTACCTCAATAAGACTAGCCTAGATTCGAGAATGTTCTCCAGCACCGAGACATTGTTGTATCAATACCTAAGCCTTATTAGTATGAAATGTAAGTAGTATCTGTTTTAACATAAATAACAGCTTTTGATCATCTTTATAAGCAAAGCTAAGCCTTATATATAATTTTACATATGCCGTGCGTAATTTGTTGTTGCTATGCCGACGCACAAAATGGCTGCCCAGTCGTCGGCGTCCCCAATTTATATTTCGAGGCGCCTGGACTGATAGCATAATTAATATAACTTAAATATGTTAAAAAAACCAAATTGGAGTACTCAACTTCGAAGTAGCAGAAGATTGGGCACTCATAATGGTTATTTAATTGCGAATACAATCGAAAAAAGGGATAGCAAAAAAAAATCCTGTTTTGAAGCGCACGGCTCTATAACAGGAATGAAAGATGGCGCTTCGGTAGTAGTAGTAGTGGCGAGCCAGGACGAGTAGTGAGATTCCGTTGTAACGGCTCCCACCAAAAGAGAGGGATTTTGAAGGGAATCTTCTAAATGGCAGAAGCCCTGTGGTTTGTGGTAACACATCGCCCCTATACTATACCGACACCCTTGGGTGATCGCGCTGGGGGTAGTAACCTCAGCATAACTATGTTAGCTTTTTTCTCTGGTATATGATAGAGCTATTTATACTGGGAAAAATGAATAACAGGCATTTTTCATAGGGCGACACAGGTCGACACCAGAAATATCATTATCATATGTAAATAATGCGATATATGGTAGCGAAAAAAAAAAATTCATAGATAATTGTATTCAAATCACGCTGTGCAAAAAACGGTTAAAGCTAACGAGTTACTTTTTTTTCGTTGTATTGTACACTAAATTGCAATCATTTTGATATATAATACATAGTAAAACAATAAAAGCAACACCGGAAAAATATTATCACAGAATGATGTACGAATTCGTAACGCACGGACGTAAAAAAATGTTATTTTCAAAAATTCACCGTAATTCTAAATATTGTTCTAGAGACTTCCAATTTGTTTCAAAATTAAGACAAATGATTTAATATTACGATACTGTAAGAGTTTTAGATTAGAATTGCAGATTTCGACCATTTCGGATGAGTTAAATTTGACCGAATGTCGAAATTTTTATATATATATATTTTTTTATATGCACATATTCCGGAGATGGAAAAAGCTACAACCTTCACTTATTTTTTATTGTATTCTTCATGAATTTGCGCACTTTTTGATATATGAAACACTATAAAATGGCTAATATGAAAAGGAGCAAATATTAGGATAATGCGATGTACGTATTTCGGAGACTTGCGGCCGCGAATCGGCGCGCGGAGTGAAGGTAAATATATTTTTCAAAAATTCACCATAAATCACAATATTGTTCTAGAGACTTCAAATTTGTTTCAAAATGAAGAAAAATGACGGAATATTACTAGGCCGTAAGAGTTTTAGCTTACAATTGCGTTTTTCAACTAATTCGGTAGAGTCAAATTTGACCGAACGGGATTTTTTTTCTATTTATCGTGATTTATATGCAAATATTTCGAAAAAAGATAAAAGCTACAACCTTCAATCATTTTTAGTTGTATTCTACATGAAATTGCGCACATTTTCATATATAAAACTTTATGTAACAGCTAATTTTAAATTGTGCAAACATTTCGACAATCGCACAAAAAAAATTCTGATTTTTTCGGAAGAGTTACTGCGCGGACGTAAGGAAAATGGTTTTTTTTTTCATAAATTCACCATAAATCGAAATATTGCGCTAGAGACTTCCAAGTCATTGCAAAGTGAAGGTAAATGATTGAATATTACTAGAATATAAGAGTTTTAGCTTACAATTGCGTTTTTCGACCATTTTGGTAGAGTCAAAGTTGACCGAAAGTTGAAATTTTTGCACTTAACGTTATTTATATGAAAATATTTCGAAACTGATAAAAGCTACAACCATGGGTTGTTTTTTGTTTTATTGTGCATGAAATTGCGCACAGTTCCATATATAAAACTTTATGTAACGGCAACTTTTAAAGGGTGCAAACATTACGACAATCGCACGAAAAAATTTATCGGAAGAGTTATCGCACGAACGTAAGGAAAAAGTTTTTTCATAAATTCACCATAAATCGAAATATTGTGCTAGAGACGTCCAATTTGTTGCAAAATGAAGGCAAATGATTGAATATTACTATAATATAAGAATTTTAGCTTACAATTGCGTTTCTCGACCATTTCGGTAGAGTCAAAGTTGACCGAAGGTTGAAATTTTTGCACTTATCGTTATTTATATGAAAATATTTCAACTGATAAAAGCTACAATCATGAGTATTTTTTTGTTGTATTTTACATGAAATTGCACACATTTTCATATATAATACTTCATGTAAAGGATAATTTAAAATGGTTCAAAAATTATGTTAAAGTGACGAAATAATTTTTGAGATGTGTCACTGATACTTTTTAGTGCGATAAGAAAGAAATTCGCGCTTGCGCGCCTGCGTAGCGATTGTAAACAAAACAACGCCTTGATCCGTGAACTCCCAGCATCCCCCAAGGCACGTGATTCAAAAGTTTTTGGCTGGTAGGCCTATAAGTATTTTTCTGCGAATTTTTAAAAAAACTTTTTTGAGCCGACGTATGATACATCCAATCGGCATACGGGAGACATTTTGACTCGACGTTTAATACGTCCAATCGGCGTAAGAGGGTTAATAGCCTATATCTCTCTTTAGTTCTTTCTCTCCTACCTGCCTTGCTAAGCATTCTTATCCTTTACCTTGGTTGTTCACCTGCATTGCACAATTGACCTTGGTTTTCACTTGGATCACACATTGGATTTACTCCTGTATTGTACATACTGATATTGTCTGTATATATAAATATCCTGTATTTGGGTTTTGGATTTAATCTGAACTTACCAGAATTTTTTATTGTATATCTTTATATTTGTTTATTAGGGTAAGGACAGTAGAATTAAGGAAATTATTAAGATTACTGTAAGATTAAGAAACTTTATTAAAGTACTGTAGAATTAATTACAATTCTTTAATTTTTTCCTTCCAGTAACTTATTTACACTAGTTTACCAAGCTGGTGGGGCCAATTCGCTGTTACTATTTCATGGAACGACACAGGTTAGGCCCAGAAAAGGGATTTTGACAAAGGAAAAATCTATTTCTGGGCAGTGACCTGTGTCGCCCAGTGAAACTCACCGCTCTATCTTCCTCATCCTATCTGGCCCGAGCTTGGGTGCTATTCACAGGAATGGCGGATGGGACGCTAGTAGTAGCAGTAGCGGGCAGTAGATGGCCTGGAACGGCTCCTCTGTAGAACGGGGGATATTGAGAAAGGAAGAGACTAATTGGCAGGGGACCTCTGATAGTGGTTTTACACGCCCCAGTTTCATACCGACACCCTTAATAAGGGTGAGCGAGCCAGGAAACTCTGGCATAACCATATAGCTTTTTTCTCTTGTATATTTAGCAATATTTATACCTTAGAAATGAGTGCTATAGGAACATTTCACTGGCCGACACAGGTCACTGCCCAGAAATAGATTTTTCCTTTGTCAAAATCCCTTTTTTAAAGATTGTATTTGATTGTCATCTAAAACCAGTCGCTTTGTAACTGCCTTAGTAGTTGTCACGGACCCCAAGGTCCGCTACAGGTTCTTAATTATAATAAACAAAAAGAATTCAACACCAACAGTTGAAACTGGGGATATGAGTATAGAAAGAAACACAAACAGAACAAAAGTTTATTTACAAGCTTACTAACAAAGATAAATGCAGAATAGTTTCTCTTATTTACATCATAAAAATGAACTCTTACAGTATGTGAACTGGGGAAACAGTGAGGTAATGAAATACTTGCTGGCCAGTTTTGCAGCTGTCAAAGATCAATGCTCGAAGTGATGGCTTCGCAAAGGAGAGCTGTATAACTTTAGACATCTTCTTGACTCCATACTGCAGAAAACAATGTCTATTCTTGATACTTGAAGAGCGGGTTCCTCCTCAAAACCACCTTGTAGGACGTTTCTTCTCTGAAGGCTTGCTCAATATCGAAATATCTCTGTTGCTCTCTTCCTGACTGGATGACTTGACTCGAATCTGACCCCACTCTCTTGAGCGCCTTCTTCCTCTCTTATCTTTCGTCTGTTCCTTCTTCTCTTATCTCTCCCTGATGATCTCTCACTGATCTCTGCTGATCTCTCTTGATCTCTACTTCCTCAGGGCATATATATATACGGCGATCTGGGGCGGGGCTGAAAGGGGGTGGAGCATAACAGCTAACATCACAGACTCCCGAGACAACAGGAACCTTTTAGAAGGATCTAGGCAAAATGTTGCATCATAATACGCAGCATTTCTGATGACGTGACGACACGTGTTGCGTTCCACAACACGCCTGGCGATTCTAGAACAATCATGAGAACAGGCGCCTCCAACACATGCACGAATGCCCCTTTGTTGCAGACCTACTCAAAGAAGATGCATTTTCCTTTCTTTTAACTTATCATTCTTTGCTATAAAGCGATTACCATGACACGTTCCCCCAAAAGAAAAAAATGAAATCAACTGATTCTATTTTTTCCTAAAGAGAAACAAGAATCAAACAGCAGGGGTACAATTCTGCTTAAAGCGTTAATTCAGTTAAACATGCACATTTCTCCATTCACTCACCCACTCGTGCCAAAACAGAAAACGGTTATCAGGCTACTCATTCTGAAAAATCTCTAGAGAGGCTATCAGCTATGACATTATCCTTTCCTCTTAATTTTTCCTTTTCTGAACTCTGATCAAAAACTTCAAAATTCTTAAGTAATTCTGAGTTTTTCTCAAAGCAAGTTTACATTCATCCACTTTGCTCTACGCTTACCCCTATTGATTACATAATTTAGATTTCCCCTCTTCTCTGAAATTGAAAAAGGAACTTCAAACTTATAAGATAAGGAGGGACCTTCTTTGTGCACTGTTACTAAAACTTTATCTCCCACACAGAAACTTCTTTCTTTTGCTCTAAGATCATGTTTCCGTTTAGTCTCCCCTTGACTTCCACTCTCGTTCTCCTTCGCTAGTTGCCAAGCATCTCTTAAATTGTTTTTATAATACTCTAGATTAGTTATGTATTCGTCACTACCCTCTTTAAACATTATGTTACATTTTAGCATTTCCAAAGGACCTTTAGCGGTGTGACCGAAAATCAGCTCGAAAGGACTAAATCCTGTAGTGTCGTTCAGTGCCAACCTTAAAGCTAACAGAACAAAAGGTAACTTCTCTTCCCAGTCATATTCAAAGTTACTACACAGTTTTCGTAAACAACTCTAACGTTTGGTGAAACCGCTCCACAATGCCTTGTGATTTGGGGTGATAAGGTGTGGAAGTTACGAGTTTAATGCCTAACTCTTTCATTCTATCCCTGAAATATTTGGATACAAAATTACTACCATTATCACTGTATAGTACGAGGCAGACCAAACTTAGGAAAATAATCTAACACTCGTTCAACTACGGTCCTCGCGTAACAGCTTCTTACGAGTATCGCCTCTGGATAGCGAGTTAGTCTATCAATGATTGTCAACAGATATATACTCCCTCCCTTATTTCTAGGCAACAGTCCGACCATATTGATAACTACATTCTCAAAAGGTTCACCTACTGAAGGAATATTACACAATGGAGCTCTGCCAATTACTTGATTCGGTTTTCTGGCAATTTGGCATTCATGACAGCTTAAAACATACTACTAATTGCTCGGTGACTCCTTCTTTACTACCTGACTTAGGACGAACATAACGACACAAAACTTCGTCCTTTAAACAAAACGTTTCCTTACACACATTATTGAGATCATCATCCAGTTCACATTCAAAAATTTGGGTTAGTGTCCCATCCTCTCTGAAACTTGACTAGCTCATCCTTATTCAAAAGGTTAGTGCCTAATTCATCACCTTAACTATTACTTGATTCCACTACATCGACTATGTTACTCTCGACAGCTACGCATTCCGCGTGGCTATCACTCTCAACACCGATAGAGTCAGGTCTCTCAGCCACACTCACGCCAAGATCAACCTCGCCACCTCTATCACACTCGTTCGAATCCACAAACAAATTATGACCGTAGTCTATGTCTGTATCTAAACCTGACCTAGTTACTACCATTTCAGGCACTGGAATCTCACTCACAACAGGATTAACATTTTTGGATAAAGCTAAGTCATTACCGACAATAATGTCAACACCTTCAACGGACAAACT